>NW_027041050.1:1652500-1847402 GCF_037179485.1 Ochlerotatus camptorhynchus
GGCCCTGGCCGCTCGAAACACTTCTCTTCGTTCCTCTCTGTCTGCTTCCGTTCTTGCTCTCTGAACACGTCTTCTGGCTCTGAGACAACTAGCGCGGAGAGTACTAAGTGCCTCGTTCCACCAGTAGACTGGACGCCGTCTGTTATTTGGCTCCAGTTTCCTCGGCATGGTCGTGTCACATGCTCTCACTAACGTTCCTGTCAGCTCGTCCGCATTTAGATCTACGGGACTCCCGTCCACACGAAGTGCCTCAACGAACAAATCCTTGTCGAAAGCTTTCGTCTTCCACTTTCGGTCACAAGTTCTCGTCCTCCGTACTGCCACAGTATTCCGTTGACCGATGCCATATCGTATCGCCTGATGGTCGCTATGGGTATATCCTTCGCACACTCTCCAATCCATGTTTGCCATCAGCGACGGACTGCAGAAAGTAACGTCGATAATGGATTCTCGGCCATCTCTGCGAAAAGTGCTGCTGGTGCCTTTATTGGCCAGCATAACTTCCAGTTTTGCCAGAGCTTCCAGCAGACTGTGCCCTCTTGCATTGGAACACCTGCTTCCCCACTCCACTGCCCAAGCATTGAAGTCTCCTCCGATGACTACCGGTCGTCGTCCGACCAGCTCTTCGGTAAGTCCATCAAGCATCTTGTAGAACTTCTCAATCGTCCATCTGGGGGGTGCGTAACAACTACACATGAAGATTCCGTTGATTTTGGCGATGACGAAGCCTTCGTATGAGCTCGCAACCACTTCTTGAATGGGGTATCTGCCCATAACTTGTATAGCTGCCATCCCAGCTCTATCCGCAACCCAGTTACCGTTATCGGGAGGGACTCGATACGGTTCCGCAATGATTGCAACGTCGCACTTTGTTTCTGTTGTCGACTGCCACAACAGTTGCTGAGCAATGTCGCAATGATTGAGGTTTATTTGGGTTACCTCCATTACTGTTGGCCTGCCATCGCCTTTTTGTATGCTAGGCATTTGAAGCCTCCCGTCGTATGATCGTTACCGTCCTCTTTTTTGCAGAGCATACACCTCGGATGCTTCGTGCAGCCTCTTGCAATATGGCCTTTCTCTCCGCATTTCCTGCACAGATCAGATCTGTCAGGGCCATTGCAGTTCCTCGCCTGGTGACCGAATCCCATGCACTTGAAGCATCGCTCCAATTGCTTGGTAAACCGAGGAGTGGCTTTCAGCGAGCACAATGACCAGCCAACCTTGACCTTGCCCGTCTCCAACAGCTTATTCGCTGCAGCTGTCGAAAGCCGTATAACCGCCGTTTGCATGCCGCCGTACGCCTTCCTCATGCGGATTGACATCGGGACATCTCCCAGATCGCAGTGCACTCTCAACGCACTTCTTAGCTCCTCTTCTGTGGTGATCTCGTCCAGGTCCCTGCACTCGACCACTGTCTCCTGGGATAGAGCTCTTACGCTCGCCCCTTCGCCAAGAGACTTTTCGACGAGCTTTTTGAAGGCTGAGCTCTTGATAGCAGGATCCTTCTTCAGCTCAAAGAGGATCTCGCCTTTCTGGGTTCGCCTGGTTTTCACCACGTTCTCTCCTAGTTGCTTCAACTCCGGATCCTCTCGTACCTTCCGGAGGAGTGCTGCATACGACGTTTTGTCCTTAGCTTCGACGATCAGAGCATCGCCCTTACTTCGCTCCCGACGAGTCCTGGGTATCACCTTCTTCTGTTCAGCTTTCTTCTTCATGTCTTTTTCCTTTCGTTTTTTCCACTTCTCCTTTGGCTTCTCGACGGTACGCCAGCCTTCCTCCTTGTTGTCTTCTTTGTCGTTCTTGACTTTTTTCAACTCCTCTTCCTCTCCTGGAGTTTCCCTTTTCCTCTTCTCCGAGCGTGGATTTCGAGGTCCCTTTGGCGTCTCCTGTATTTCAGCTGCTGCTTTCTCCTTGGCCTCGATCAGTGCCCTTTCGGCAGTTACGGACCTCGTCCTCAGCGCATCCTGTTCACGTTCGGCAGCAATAATGGCGGATTTGATGCCCGTCACCATTTCCTTTATTGCCTTGTGGACGTTGCTCTTATTCTTGATGAAGTCATGGAGTTCATTGATCCTCCTCCTGACCTCCATCAATTTGGTCTTCCCAAGCTGCAATCCTTCTTGGGGTGTGCTACTGCTGGATTTCGGTGTGAACACCTGGCTTAGCATAAGACCTAGCTCTCCTTGGTGTCCTTGCTGCTCACCTTGGGGCTTACTGCTGCTGTTGGAACTCGCTGTTGCCTCCAGGTTCAACACTGGTGATCTCTGCAATATCCCGCTCCTTGCGAACACGTTCGCTCCTCCGTTTTCAATTTCTGGCGTCTTGCCGTCGTCCTTCATATTTTTTTGGGTTTTCTCATTTTCTTCTTTTTTGTTTTTTTCTCCGTTTTTCTCCATTCTGTTGGGTCCCCCCTCCGGGCCGCTATCTCCACTCGTTGTATGTAGTCGCCTATCGTGATCCCATGGTTATCTATGCAAGCAGGGAGGCCATGCTAGGGTTGACACGGTCCTTCATGGGGGCCGTGTTCAGAGCCAGATCGGCGTAAGTCAGGAATGTTACATCTGAGTCTACTACTCACCAATCACCAATTGGTGACGAGTTTTGAACGTATCCGGAGGCCTGCCAAGGTTTTACCGGGACGGGGGCAGCCGCACTATTAGCCCACTCGCCATTTCAAGAAGGTGTCACCCTTCTTTACTTAGGGAGCAGAATAGCACGACTGTCAGCCCTGTGTGTGTGTGTGTGTGTGTGTGTATGTGTGTGTGTGTGTGTGTGTGTGTGTGTGTGTGTGTGTGTGTGTGTGTGTGTGTGTGTGTGTGTGTGTGTGTGTGTGTGTGTGTGTGTGTGTGTGTGTGTGTGTGTGTGTGTGTGTGTGTGTGTGTGTGTGTGTGTGTGTGTGTGTGTGCAACTCCTCTTCCTCTCCTGGAGTTTCCCTTTTCCTCTTCTCCGAGCGTGGATTTCGAGGTCCCTTTGGCGTCTCCTGTATTTCAGCTGCTGCTTTCTCCTTGGCCTCGATCAGTGCCCTTTCGGCAGTTACGGACCTCGTCCTCAGCGCATCCTGTTCACGTTCGGCAGCAATAATGGCGGATTTGATGCCCGTCACCATTTCCTTTATTGCCTTGTGGACGTTGCTCTTATTCTTGATGAAGTCATGGAGTTCATTGATCCTCCTCCTGACCTCCATCAATTTGGTCTTCCCAAGCTGCAATCCTTCTTGGGGTGTGCTACTGCTGGATTTCGGTGTGAACACCTGGCTTAGCATAAGACCTAGCTCTCCTTGGTGTCCTTGCTGCTCACCTTGGGGCTTACTGCTGCTGTTGGAACTCGCTGTTGCCTCCAGGTTCAACACTGGTGATCTCTGCAATATCCCGCTCCTTGCGAACACGTTCGCTCCTCCGTTTTCAATTTCTGGCGTCTTGCCGTCGTCCTTCATATTTTTTTGGGTTTTCTCATTTTCTTCTTTTTTGTTTTTTTCTCCGTTTTTCTCCATTCTGTTGGGTCCCCCCTCCGGGCCGCTATCTCCACTCGTTGTATGTAGTCGCCTATCGTGATCCCATGGTTATCTATGCAAGCAGGGAGGCCATGCTAGGGTTGACACGGTCCTTCATGGGGGCCGTGTTCAGAGCCAGATCGGCGTAAGTCAGGAATGTTACATCTGAGTCTACTACTCACCAATCACCAATTGGTGACGAGTTTTGAACGTATCCGGAGGCCTGCCAAGGTTTTACCGGGACGGGGGCAGCCGCACTATTAGCCCACTCGCCATTTCAAGAAGGTGTCACCCTTCTTTACTTAGGGAGCAGAATAGCACGACTGTCAGCCCTGTGTGTGTGTGTGTGTGTGTGTGTATGTGTGTGTGTGTGTGTGTGTGTGTATGTGTGTGTGTGTGTGTGTGTGTGTGTGTGTGTGTGTGTGTGTGTGTGTGTGTGTGTGTGTGTGTGTGTGTGTGTGTGTGTGTGTGTGTGTGTGTGTGTGTGTGTTTGTGTATGCGTGAGTGTGTATGCGTGAGTGTGTGTGTGTGTGTGTGTGTGTGTGTGTGTGTGTGTGTGTGTGTGTGTGTGTGTGTGTATGTGTGTGCGTGTGTGTGTGCGTGTGTGCGTGTGTGTGTGTGTGTGTCTGTGTGTATTTACAATCTAACTTTCACTGCCTGGTAGTGGCATTAAAGATAGAATACTCCTGCAATAATCTTTTACATAAATAATTTCAAGAAGCTTAAATCCGGGGGTTCACAAGGTTCGCAACTCCCCAAGCCCATTTCAAGAACGCAAGCATTCCGAAGCTATTTTCGTATATGATAAGCCCCGCTCCCGTACATTTCAATATGGGAATCATTAATAATGTACTAGAACATTCAATCAAGCTGTATTGCTTGATTGACGCGTATTTAAGAAAATGTTTGTAGTATCAATAGTACTAGTACTAGTACTAGTACATACTAGGAAATTAACTATGAAAATATTATAAAGGACAAAATGGAACGAACTCACCAAATCTGGCCAAGCGAACCCAACAAGCTGGTCTGATGTGTTAGAGGGGAAGTTGCAATTGTAGATGGTTTGCTTCACGGGGTAATCCGGTTTGTGGTAGAGCTTGCACGGAATGTCCCGAATGTAGTCTTGAAACATCTCTTGGCCGTCCGACACAATCCGCACACTGTGGAACTCGATTCAGGAAATTCAGGTTCTGGGATACTCCCTACGCCCCGTCAAATACGCGCTGCAGCATACCCCTCGGTTAACTGTCAATTGACGTTGACGCGGCCAATATAAGTAGAGCGTTTGCGAACACTGCACTCGGCTGTTGTGAGCAGTCAGCAAAGAGCAGTCCTCTCTCGTCTGCACGCCGTTGATCAGGTAAGTTGTACTTAGTGTGAAGCTCCGTGATCTTCGGCCATTTGCCGAGCAAGAAATGCAGGGCAATCGCCCGGACCTAACAATGGGGGCATTTGGACAAACCTCACACAAGTATCTGTTCGTCACAATATCACTTTACTGAAAAAAAACGGAACAACGCAATAACCTAAATTTTAACGGGAGGAAAAAATTTCTCTTCCATCACAGTATAACGGTGCCGGTGGTGTAGTGGTAAGCGTGATTACCTCTCACCCCAGCAGGCCTGGGTTCAATCCCAGTCAGCGCCACCGGGATGTTCTGAGGCATAACATCTCTGATCACGCCTTGCTTCGGATGGGAAGTAAAGCCGTTGGTCCCCGGTTCATGAGTTGATGGGTCGATAGGTAGGGTCCAGGTGTGGGAGCTGCCTTCCTGGCACGTTGGTAGCATTGGTGCTCAGCACGGAAAACAAGATCGACGGAAAAAACAAACCAAAGGATCTACAAGCACAGCACTCTTCGATCAGTGGCCATTCCCATGTTAGGGTGGTCCAAAAATCGATGTTTTTTTTAAATGACTTTTTATATTTTTCTTTGAAAATTTGAAACGAAACGACCTTTTGTCTATTCGACTTTCTGTCCCTTTTTGGACCATTCGAAACTTTGTCAATTCGATCATTTGTCCCCCTTCTAATCATTCGACCTTTTGCCCCCCTTGGCATCCTTCGACCTTTTGTCCATTCCACCTTTTGTCCTTTCGACCATTTGTCATTCGACGTCTTGTCTTGCCACCATTTGTCCCACAACCGTAGCTTTAGTTTGGTAATGTGATGATAGCTAGAGAAAGTTCTGAAGAGGATAGATTGATAGTTCCGTTAGAGTACGGCAGTGTGAAAATTGTACAGAAAATGAAATTGGACGAAGGGCCATTAATGCGACAATACTAATCAAATGGGCACTCCTTTGCCTACCTCACTTGATGGGTGAGTAGTTTTGAGCTGGGAGGGAGAAACAGACTCGGAAAATGTGAACGTCAAGTGAAGCCAGAAATGAGCTGTCACAAACTGTCAGTGGGAGCCAGCAGTACAAAACATCAATCAATGGGAAGTATTGATATCGAATACAAAATTTTTTCTTGCTTGAAAACAATTTGCACTGCAAAATTTTCGTTTCTTCAGTTCAGGAATCGGTATGTAATTTAGCTAAATTGTAGTGTACCAAGCATGTTGTATCGTAAATTTGATAGTTTTCTCAAAATGGAGGGGGTTGTAGAGATATTTAGGAACGGTTACTCTAAATTTTCGGGTTCGTGTCGGGTACGAGTATACGAAGAAAATATTTTTGAGTTCGGATCGGGTAAGGGGTATATTTGGGTACGGGTAGCATCGAGGGGCACGCAAAAACTTCAACTCCGGCACAGGAAGTAGCTGTAATTAAATTAATTCCATTAATTACAGGGGTCAGGTCGGGTTGGGGTTCTTGAAATTTTTATGAATTGGGTACGGGTTTAGTTCGGGTATTCAAATGTCTATATCTGACCATCTTTATGGGATTGTTTGTTAATGTGATGTATTGTTTTTCGTAAATAAAGGAAATGCTTAAAATATTCACACATTTATTCATCATTTCATAACAGTTGGTAACAACAAAATTTCAGCTCAAATCAACTCAACATGATCTTTTGTACTACTGGCTCCCACTGACAGTTTGTGACAGCTCATTTCTGGCTTCACTTGACATTCACATTTTCCGAGTCTGTTTCTCCCTCCCAGATATTACCTACGCGTTTATTATTATACCTGAGCAACTTGAATGAATTTTCCTTCTCACTAGCTCTAATCCTTGAGCCCGAATGAGTTCCTTCGTTACACGCTGTACCACAGACCGGTTCACTTTGTGGTTCGACTTCCGGGTCTGAATCCTCTTCAGTGTTCTGTTCATCTTTTTCATCTCCAATAGTAACCCATTCAGGCACCACAGCAGCAAAGTTCGCGTAGTTATGATCCAGAAGAGCCGGCGAAGAGGGGACGGGATTTATAAAAGTCCAACAACCGATCGCACTCTTCCGGTTCCTCTTCAGGAGGTAGCAAGCAAGCTTCAATCGACGGAGCGGCATCTTTTTTTTTTCGTTTTCTTCCCATTTTTATCGACGCGGAAGCAGTCCTCTAAGAAATGGGCCTGCAAATAATTAAAAAAGATCATAGCAACATTGATAAAATGCAAAACACTTGTACCGTCAACACTTACGCTACAGACTTGGTTTAATTTCGCCGGTTCCGGAATCCATCCGACAGAACTTAATCCATTGGGATCTTGTGATATAATCAGTAGGAAAGCGCAAAAAACCCAATCCAGGATAATTCCTGCTGTTCCGGCCGCAGTATTTCACCTGACACTTCATTTTGGCTGATTCACTACGAGTCTCTGCAAGTGATTTTCAACTTCAACTTTCCACAAGCATTAAGTCATCCGACGGTAACACGTAAACAACAGAGACACGAAAAACCGAAACCTCTCATTATGGGAACAAATTACTTGATAATTTTTATTTGCCAAGAATTTTCTTGCGCAATATTGTGATTGATTTATTAGATTTTGTGTGTAGTATTTGCTTCTCCCTCCCAGGTTTTGAGGTATTTCCTCAAATCCACAGGCAAAAAAATAAACACGTTTAACTTGCTATTTGGGATGGACTATTTCTCGGTTTTTTAGCAACAGATCGAGATAATTGTTCCTATGTAATTAGTGTCAGCAATACGCTAGTAACCTACAGAAAATAAATGTACTAACTGACCCGTCTTGCCCCATGATCCATCTTCATGAAAATTACCCTGTACACACTAAGAAATTATCGCCGACTTCGGTAATTTTTACCGAAATCTGAACCGAATTTATGCAATTTAATTCAATTGCTTTTCAGTTACTTTGAATCTAAATCTACACTAAAATGACAAGATTTGATCGTATAAACAAGGTTGTTTTGAAATTATGTTTTAATTCAATGGACTTCAAAATCAAGATCAAAGTTATACCGAACGGTCAGCTGTTCTGATTTCGGTAAAATTTACCGAACACGAATACAAAATCTTAGTGTGTAGGCCTAGAATGCTCTTCATTAACAAATGCGGAAGTACTCTAAAACCACTAAGTAGAAGGCCAATATAGTTAAATTCCAGAAGCAACGTTATAATAAAAAAAAGTAGAATAAGCCGAAGAACCCTACTGGAAAAAAAACCGATACACATAAACCTATGAAATAAATTTTGGTTGTTATCCATAACCAGCATATTTGATTTGAACATGAAAAAAAATTGGTCCAATCGATTTAATGATCGGCAAAACGATGTGCAAACCATTCGGAATCATGCCTAATGACATCCATCTTGATTTGAATTCCTGATCACAGTTTGCCTCAATCCTTCTGAGTTGCTTCCCAATCAGAAGCACTTAATTTACATACTGGCACCGGGCACGTCTCCAATTGAAGGGCCGGGGGGAAAAAATCACTCCTCCGAATGGATCGATGGAACCTGTTTCCGAGACAAGCTGGCAGCAGCCGAAGCTCATTTTTGCAAACAATCGATTCCCAATTTGACATTTCGTTTCACATCATTATTATATGTTTATATTTCGCGTAAACGAAGAATGAGAAATATTTTCCCTTCCGAAATTGACGTAAAATATTTGCAGCTTACAAATAAATCCTGTCCCCCCATTTCAATGGGTTTGTTAATTCTCGAGCGATACATATTCCATTCTTTTCGGAATCGCTTGGATCGGCGTTCTGAGGACAATTGTGACCCCCTGAGATTTTTTTTCTCCTCCTTGATGCATGCAAGACTGAAATCAAAACTTGTCAAACCAAAACCGTCGTGTTTTGAGAGGCAGAGACGGACGGCCAATAATCAGACGCAGAAACCTGACCAAGAATTGGACAGAACATTTCGCGAGCCGAACAAATTGACAGGCAAATGAATTATGATCGTTAATTTGTACGGGTCTCCCTTTTGCGAGTGGACGGACATTCATTCAACTGTGGCTGATGACGGTCGCTACTATTCCGAAGGACGATTGTTTTTCAATTTACGAAACGGCGCATTTGATTTCGTATGCGCAGGAGGCCTCATTAAAGGGGAATTGAATACATGAGCATATGCAACGTGGGGTCATAAATTGGCAGTCGGGTCTTCTTTTATTTATTGCGATGAATTTTCCGCAGAGTTACAACTTCGTCGTTGGGTTTAAGAAGATTTTTGTTTGGTTTATGCTTAGTTGTACTAGTTATTATTTCGAATGAGTGATTGGTTCGGAAATTTTAACTACTTCCCAACTAACATTTTCAGCTTTGTAAGCCAACTTTTCCAGCATTGTGCTGTAAAGTAGCTGAAAAGAAGCTGCAGGTACAGCTACAAGCAAAAGCTAGCAAAATAGTTTTGGAGAGCGTTTACTCAACTTTCTCACAACCATTATTCAATTTGTCAGTCGCACTGAATAACATCAGCCAATAAACGCTAATGTCACTTCTATACACACACTACCCAACTTTCAACTTGTAGCTGCAAAACAAAGCTAACAAAGTGAATATATTACTCATTTGATGGCTTCTACACAACCAACCACTCTTGCTGAATAACATAAACATCAAAAGTGCTTTTTCAACAACTAAACAACCTGTACTCAGCTTATAAACTGTGTTAGAGCAAATTCGGAAGCATTTTCACAGTCAACTAGGTTTATTTTTAGACGTGTGCAGTTTTACAGCTTTTACTCTGCTCTTTTATAACTAGTCGAGAAAAGTGATTCATGTGTACTATTATAAAGTCTCTACTCAGCGATTTTGTTGTAGAAGGGAATGTTGATTTGTTTACATAAGTTCAAAGTGTTGGCGTAGCACAGTTGGTAGTGTCAACGTTTGCCAATGAGGTCGTCTGGAGTTCGATTCTAGGTTCCGGTGCAGGGTAAATAATTTGGTGATGATTTGTAACTAATTTCGATTAATTTGATTCACAGCAAAATAAACTCAATAAATTCCTTCATAAAAAAGCGTAAACAGTATTTAACTCGGTTTCAAGAGAAAGCTGTGTAGTGATTATTAGATAACCGGGAAAAGGTTGAATAAGTGCCTTTCAAGTTCACACACAACTAAACAGCAGGATAACAGCTGTATAGAAGCGTTAATGGATATGCAATAGGAGCTTCTCCCGACCGTTCCAACAGCCATAAGTAGCTGACTAAGTTCGCCAGATTTGCTTGTATAGAGGTTGAGTAAAGGTTTGCTCATATCGTATAACGTTTGAATACAGCTTGAGACTGTATAAATGAAATGAGTAAAGCGTTTACATTGTGAAAATTGTTAGTTGGGTTTAGCACTTTGATGGACAAATCTTTAGCTACTTTTAACAGAGGCCGATAAAGTACATTCCCAGAATTAAGTACTAAACTATATTATACGAATACAGTTTATACATATATATATATATTGCTGAGTGCATCAGAAACTGGACTGGACCAAAAATGCAAAAAGTGTGATAAAAATGCAACTGTCAAAATCAGAGTAAATCGAGCAGTGCCTATCATTGCATTAGCAGTGTTGCTAGAAATCACCTAGGCATAGGTTGCCAAGGCAGTTTGTGTTGAATCCGCTCCTCTATTGTACTAGACCCTCTCTACTTTCCACTAGTCTATTACACATTTTCAATAGTTTATTACACACGGGAAGAAATCCAATTCCATGTTCATGAATAAAAATTCATGAAATTAAAACTAGTTCCAAGCTACGAAATCATAACAATAATCGACAATTTTATGATCGAAATTCACAATTTCATAATGCAGCGGAATCATGACGGCTACAAGCGTTACACGTACCTAGCAAACCATGTTCATAAAATGCACTGTATAGGAAGCTCTTATACGCCTTTTGCATTCTTCCTCATACAATACTGATGGTCTAATGGTTAAAGCATGGGTTTAATGATCCCAGTGATCTTGGTTTGAATCCAGTCTGACGCTGTATTTTATTTTGATTTACATGTTTTGGTTTAAAAGCTGAAAGTTAAAATCATGGTTTCGACTCGGATGATTCATGATTTCGGGAATCTTGACTGCGTTACGCAAAAATAGCTCAAGATATCATGAATATGTTCATGAAATCATGAGTAATTTTTCTTGTTTTGGTGATTGGATTTGTTCCCGTGCATGCATGCATGTTTATCGGTGATTTCCCATTAACCTATGGGAGTTTCCCTAAAGCACTCTAGTAAAAGTATGGATAAAACTGAAAAAAATTGTTTCAATCGAGCTATACAGTGCATTTTGACGGTTCGATTGGATCTACTTTTGACAAACGTCCATACTTTTACTTAGAGGACTTTAAGTCATGTGCTCAGGACACTGTTACGGGCAGTACGCTCAACATCAACAACATAAAAGCTGACTAAAAGTAAATTGGTGGTTTGTTTACACTTCTATAGAGAAAAATTGGTGTAAGTTTGATCAAAGTAGTCGATCGCTTTCAGAAATAACGTCACATGGAACTCGAAGGAAGAAAAAATATTGTGCACAAACACCTGGAAAATCCGGAGTGGTCCGGTTCCAAGCTGACTAAAGTGCTGAAGATGCCGAGAACAACACTTTGTCGAGTGCTCAAAACCTACAAGGAAACCCTGAGTGTGGAAAGGAATCAGCGGACTGTAACCGTTTGGTCACAAATTCATAGGTTTGTGTCATTTATGTTATATATTCAGAACCTTCACGTTTCTTGTGCAAAAACAGTAGTATACCGTTCCGATTCAAATTTCGGACGATTCAAATTTCGGACACTTTCATTTTTAATTAAATATTACATCCAGTTAGAAACAAAGTAATAATGTTAGATGATCGTGGAGGGCACTAGTCAAAAAAAATTAAAATTTACAAGACATGTGGATCATATTCGACCGAGATAATCAACTTTTAAAAGTGTCCGAAATTCGAGTTTAAGTGTCCGAAATTTGAATCGGCACGGTACCACAGAAGTGATAGGGTTCTGTACCGCTGTGAAAATGTTGTGCCGTTACGTTATGTCCACCATAGAGCTACAAACAACTATACAAACAAGAATGACGGGATGAAGGAAAATTGGGAGAAAGAACGGCCATTTCCCAAAATCGGCCTCTTTTAATATCAGGCGTCCGTGTGCTAAGACGCAATTGTATTAGCTAAGTGCAGTGGTTGCTGTTTTTGAACGTGAGTAGGTAGTTGGTGAGTGCTGAGTTCTTACATCAGTTAAAGGACCTACGAAAAAAAACTAAAGGGCGAACACGAAATTATTGCGACACATTCAACAGGGCATAACTTTTTTACCATTGGGTAAAAATCAACCAAATTTTGCACACTTTCTCATTGATGTGTATTGTGTACATGCTGTCAAACTCGAAGTCGTGTTTTTCGATTCAACGAAAATGGAGGTGAACCAACGCGAGTTGAGAGAACAAATTCTTTCCAAACACCTGAAATTTCCTGACCTGTCGCACCGGCAGTTGGGAAAAATGTTGAACATTCACCATTCAACCGTCTCCAGAGTGTTGAAGCGGTTCCAGGAGCGGTTGACGTTGGACCACGGCAAAGGAGCTGGAAGAAAACCGGGACCGGAGAACTAAAAGACGGAGGGAAAGGTGAAGCGGATGATTAAAGCAAATCCCAACGTCTCAAGCCGTGATTTGGCTAAAAAGATCGGCATGTCGCAGAGCTACGTCCAGAATGCAAAGAAGAGAGCTGGACTACATACATACAAGGTACAGAACTTCCCAAACCGCGATGAGCGGCAACAATCGACGGCTAAAACTCGGGCACGGAAGCTCTACGAGAAGATGCTGACAAAATATGGCTGCTGTTTGATAGACGACGAAACGTATATAAAAGCCGATTTTAAGCAAATTCCGGGGTTGGAGTTTTTCACCGGCAAGAGCAAGTTCGATGTGGACGACAAATTTAAGAAGAAGAAAATGTCGAAGTTCGCCTCCAAATATCTCATTTGGCAGGCCATCTGCTCTTGCGGACTGAGGAATGAGCCTTTCGTGACAAAGGGCACAGTAAATGGCGAGATCTACAAATCCGAGTGCCTCGAGAGCGCTTCTCTGCCTTTTGCCGTTCTTGCAGTGCTGCAGAGCACGACGAAGCTCCGTTATTTTGGCCAGATTTGGCATCATGCCACTATTCTAAAAGTATCCTGGAGTGGTATGAGGCCAATTCTGTCCATTTTGTTCCAAAGGACATGAATCCGCCAAACTGTCCGGAGCTGCGCCCGGTGGAGCAGTACTGGGCAATAATGAAGCGGGAACTTCGGAAGAGCAAGAAGACAGTCAAAGACGAGAAGGACATGTTAAGAAAATGGAAAAAAAAAAACTGAGAAACTGGTACCGGATGACACTGTAAAGACTTTGATGGAGGGCATCAAGAGAAAATGCGTTCAATTTTACACTCAAGGCTCCATCGATTAACTTTTCTTTTGATTTTTGAAGTAAATATATGTATAAAACTACCCTAAAATTTTGGTTTGATTCTAAACATTATAAGAAAATTGGCATGACATTTTCGGTGTCGCAATAATTTCGTGTTCGCCCTTTAGAACCACACTGTTCGAAAGAGCACACAGATAAAAATTCTGAATTTTAATTGTGATGTAAACATTCATTCAGGTAACCATGTATTTCATTTCACGCAACCGAACAACTTGTAAACAATTTTGTTTACAAATATGGGCTTTTGAATACAATATTTGCTACATTGCATGAAATGTAATGATATATAATGTAAACGCATATGTTATGTGACGCTCCATTTGTGTGCATCATACTGAACAGAAATTTACACTACTTTTTTGAACTGTGTAGTGTAAACTTCTGTTCAATATGATGCTCATAAATGGAGCGTCACATATCATATACGTTTACATTATGTATCATGTAAAGTTCTGACACATTTCATGCAATGTAGTAAATATGATATACAAAAACCCATCTTTGTAAACAACATTGTTTGCAAGTTGCTCGGTTGCGTGAAATGAAATACAAGTCTACGTGAATGAATGTTTACATCACAATTGAAATTTAGAATTTTTATCTGTGCAGGGATCGTCAGCGTCTTTCGATCCGAGATGTGGCCAGAAGGTACAACACCAACTTTCAAACGATGCGGAACATCCTTGTCAGGGAAGGATACAAGTCGTACAAAGCCAGTAAACATCCGAACCGGCACATGAAGCAGAATTCCGTGGCCTAAAAGCGTGCAAGGCTCTTGTACGACCGTGTTTTGACGAAACACAAGGGCTGCAAAAACTCGATTTTAAGCAGCTTCCCGGTCAAAAGTTTTACATCGCGACTAGACGTGGGCATGTGCCAAGAAGAATCAAGTTCGTGTTTGCCGACAAGTTCGCGAAGGAGGCTATGATTTGGCAAGCGATTTGCAGTTGTGTCCTGAAAACGGAACCATTCGTCACATCCTCAATGATGACATCGAAGAATGCCTGAAAAAGCGTGTTTTGCCGTTCATCCGCAAGCATAGGGGCAAAGTCATCTTTTAGGCCGATTTGGCCAGCTGTCACTACTCCAAGGTGGTTCTGAAGTGTTATGCTGCCAACAAGATCGATTTTGTCCCAAGCTAATGAATCCTCCGAATCGCCCGGAATTTCGACCAATCGAAGAATACTGGGCAATATCAAAGCAGCGACTTTGACGAAGCGGTGGGGCAGTCAAGGACATCCAGCAAATGCGGGCAAAATGAAAGAAATGCGCTGATTCCGTGTACGTTTCCACTGTGCGGGCGCTGATGGGCTCCATCAAGAGTAAGGGGAAATTGACCGTTAGAAGCGTGTTCCATGTAAACCCATTCAAGAGTAATTTCTGTTTGTCTGTTATTAAATGATAATCTTACTTAACATAAGCGTTTTCTCATCAACTACCCTATATAACTCGTGGATTCTATCATTCATATTGTAGGAAGAGCTTTTGTTAACTGGCATATTCACTAAACAGTTCTAGAGAAATGAACCAGCCATTGGCTAAAAATCTCTAAAATAAAGATAAAAAAAAACAGTTCTAGCACCTCTGTTAGTTACATAACTGAAAATCATTTAATTTCATCAACGCCTTGACAAAACTTTAAACAAATAAAAGCGAGGAATATTTTTTTTTTTTTTTTTTTCTTTGATTTGTTTTCCGTCGATCTTGTTTTCCGTGCTGAGCACCAATGCTACCGACGCCAGGAAGGCAGCTCCCACACCTGGACCCTACCTATCGACCCATCAACTCATGAACCGGGGACCAACGGCTTTACTTCCCTTCCGAAGGAAGGCGTGATCAGAGATGTTATGCCTCAGAACATCCCGGCGGCGCCGACTGGGATTGAACCCAGGCCTGCTGGGGTGAGAGGTAATCACGCTTACCACTACACCACCGGCGCCGCTTAAAAGCGAGGAATAATTGATGATTAAAATATCAAAATTGTTAACGAGCAGGGCGGTGCAGTGTCATCGTTCTTCACTGCCAAGGCGGGCGAAGACCTGCCGATGATATGCCGTTCTTCCGTTTTTAATAAACCAGCGTTGTATCATCCAGCTTCTACGGCCTTCCTCTGGATTCCAATAAAACAAAACAAAAAATACCGAAAGCAATAAAGAGATAAATTCATTCATTTTCTCCATTCACGCTGTATCTCGTCCGGGCTCCCAGCCCATCCATATAGCCAGACTCGAAGTAGAATGATCTGCAGAAATTTTAAACCTCATCCTGCACCCGTGAGAAATTAACCAATCTTCACACCAAAGCAGCGCGTCTCTCACAGTTATGGTTGTGATTAAATTGTTGCACTTTTGCATGGGAAAATCAATTATCGACATGGTAATTGATTTTAAATTACCGGCGACAACAATTCACAAATCGCACGGTTTGATGAAAACGCTCCATCATAGTTGTGTCCCAATTTCACCAACTTTGTGGCCTCAATTCTTGTGCATCGTGACCTGGGTGGTCTTGATGCGTCAGAAAGCAAATTTGAGGGTTTCATAACCGCGGAATTCTAGGTCCTTCGATGGATTCCGTGGCTTATGGCTTATGGGGCGCCATTTACCTGGAATAGTTGTTAAACATTTTGTGTATCGTTGTTCTGCAGTGGGGCTTGGAACAAATTCCGAATGTGCAATTCATTGATTGGTGATTTTGATTGGGGAGTAAAAACAAGCTAGACCTCACACGGGTCACTGGTCGCCGGCGGTGTTGTGTTTCCGATTGTGATCACCCGAAGACGGTGTGCGTCGTGGCGGCGGCAGGCTGGTGGTGTCGGAACAATTTGTTACTTCAACGAAGCGATCGCCATCGGGTGGTCGTTGTTTCAACATATCCGATGAGATTGCATTTTTGATGTTAAGCGACGGGTGATCTTTCTCGATTATTTGTATTTTGTGTTAATAGTGTTGACTGTTCAAGGGGAATTTATCAGTGGTTTAGGATATCATTGCATGAAAACTTGTTACTCTGGGTCACTGGCACTACTCCATTTAAAAACCATACCCAAGTCTGAAGCTGCGGGTTCAAAATAGATTTTCCCCTATAAAAATCTTCCGTATTCACTTGGATTTCGACCGAAGCAGGCCACTCTCGATGAGTATCACGCGATCGTCTGTTTACTCGGCAGCAACCATTGTGTGGTCCTCCTCATTGTTCTTCATCAGCAGTTCTTTTAGTCCATGCGTCGTCGACTTTGGAAAGCAACCGTATCGTGATGAATGTGTGAGTGATGACCACGTTTTGCGTCCATTGCTGCAAGCACTCTGCCCCCCGTTGGCGATACTGCCATACAATGAAATTACTTCAAGCGGATCCTGGAGCCGCATTGCGCATCTCGAAACGAAAAACTTTTTCATACAAGCGTTCGTACAAAAAATCTTTCGTTTCGAGATGAGCAATGTGCAATGTGTTCTCATGGAGGACGCTTATTGGATAGCGGAAGATAAAGTATTTATTGTGTTGTACCTTTTGACTATAGTTTTACGAAGCTTTGCATAGTGAACAAGAATCCTTATCAAATTTTTTTTTAAGCTATAGTATAAGAATTTAATTCCTTTGTCTTGTAGTTTTCTTTATTAGTTTTTGTTTATTTTGTCCCCTCATCTCGATGAGTCTCATTTTTGCCCACCATAGACAGCCGGTCGAAGCGCTGATGCAAACCCCTTTTCATAATGGGGTGTTTACATCTGTGCGGATTTGCTAGCGCTAGTGCACTAGCCAACTAGCACGAATTTCAGTTGCTCCTGAAATCTCATGCTGGTAAACGCTGATGCCCTGTTTCACGCAGAAAAAACACTTAGGCGTAAATTAACAAAATCTTTTGTTATTATTTAATACGAAATTTCTATTTGTTTCAGTTCACTAAAAAGATTCAAATGAATGCAGAAGTTCATTTAAATCAAATAAATAAAATTATTTAAAACTGTTTTTATTGTTTTAACTAAATAATTTTTAAGTGCACGTTTCCAACTGTCAGCCTGTATAGACATCGTTGCTAATTATAGTTGAAAAAATTCCTCTTAGGGAAAAGCTGCCTTCAAACTTTGATCTTCAAAAGTAAGTTTTAGTTTTAAAAATTATGTCGATTTATATAGTTTTTCGGCAAGCAAGCTATTAACTTGCATTTTAAATTTCAGCGCTGACTTGCGATAGGGCGAAATAAAGCTACACTGTAGATCATCGACGAATTCGTTCTTTGGCACTGCATATGCAGTACCCCTGTGTCTCACCGAACTTCGAGGAACAAAATCTAGCCACCTTCAACCTACTTCTGGTTCCGGAGATTCAACAGAACAATCCCTTGTTGAAGCAGCATGGTCACCATCAGCAGCTCAGTGGCAGCCGAGGTAGCAGCAAAATCGATTCAAAATTATCACCAGCAATAACAAATCAATATCATGGTGCACATCAAGGCACTCAAGGACAACACGTTCAACAACTCATTCACGCAGCAAATGGTGCAACGCAATAGTCAAATTGGTGAATAAATAAATAAATAAATGAATAAACAGTGGCTCAGTAAGCAACTTGTTTGTAATCAGAATTGAAAAATTTTGGTTGATTTTTCAATAAAAACAAACTAACCTTACCTGGGGATGTAAAAAAAAATGATTCTGAAACAATAAAAAATACGTTTAAGCCAACTAAAAACGTTAATTACTTTAAATAATGCTTCAAGTTGATGCAAGCAAACATTTTTTTCGAATCAATAAAAACCGATGTTCCATTCAATAAACATAGAAGTATTATTTCAACTCAATGTTTTTGTTGAATTACTCCATCAATTTTATTGATCCATATTCTAATCAAAATTTTGTTAAAAATGATACGAATTTTGTTTCGTTGAACTATGTTTTTTTCTGCGTGTTACATTATGCAGGCTATTTTTTTTTTTTGCATAGTGCTAGTACACTAGCGCTATCAAATCCGCATAGATGTAAACACCCCATAATGCACAACGCTATACAAGGGCGTATCCAAGTTTCGAGCTAGGGAGGGACGAAAAAATTTATTATGGAGAATTTGGCCGGATGCCATTTCACCGAAAGCCTTTGTTTAGCTGAGTTTAGGGGGGCAACTGCCCCTGCCCCTCTCTGGCTACGCCTATGACGCTATAGTGCCTGTAACAACGATGAGACATCTGATTAGACAACGAAACTCCCCTAAAAAATGTCACCCTTTCTAACCTCGAGCCATCGGTCCACCCTTACCAGACGTAGATTTTAAATTATTCTTGTTGAACAGCAATCAATGAAATATCGGCTCCGTATAGCTAACGCGGTTGAACCTTCCAAATGAATTAATTGGAAAAAACAGAGTTTGACACTTATTGAGTATTCTATGAGACGTTTCTAATGAGCTGGTTTTTCAACTCATGAATGATCTTCGACAGGAGGCAGTAACCTAACCTATTGAATTTAGCCGCCACATTGGCTTTTTTGGAAGATCGTCATGGAAGTTCTATGAACTTCATGGAAATCTAAAAAACGCAGGCAAATCTTACGGACTTCCAACGGATCATCAGGGGCTTCATGGAAGTTTATGAACTTCAGGGAAGATTTGCGGACTTCAAGGATCTTCCGTGAAGTTCACATAATTTTCCTCATGTCCATGAAGTTTGCAGACCTTCCCTGAAGTTCGCAGAATTTCCCCGAAGTCCACAGAATTTCCTTGCAGTCATCAGATTTTGTCTGAAGTCCACAGATCTTCCGTCAAATACACATAATTTTCCATTTCTCACCACCTTCTGCTATCGAACGTGATGAACTAGCTGCTAAAAAACACGATAATAAAGGAAAAAAACTAACTTAAATTATCTTTTGAAATTTGTATGTGTGTGGTTGCCTTAATATATATCGGCAGCACTGCCGTTGCCCCTGTCACGCTTCGCCCATTGTTCCCACCTCATACATACACCTCGGTCATGGCACCCATCAGATCGCGCCCGACACTCGCTCCGGCAATCGACCCGATCGTGCAACACCGAGCTTCGGGCCCTTTCGTATTCCAGCTGCAGCAGAGGTAAGACGTGATTCCCAGACGCGGAGCGTGATGGCGGATTCCTTGGCCCAGTGGAAGACACATTGGCGATCCGTGCCAGGCTGCTGAAATTTTCAGCAGAAAAACACGAATCTGTTATTAACGGTCGAGGAGTCAATCATCACGCAATAAAACTGAGTTTTGTAATCGAGTGGCAGGAGGATTTTTCATAGAAATGTTACGAGAATTGTGATAGTGCAAAAAAAAAGTGAAAGAATATGGCTGCCGTACATGGTCTGAGTCGAGCCAGCCGTATCGAAATTGACGGGGGTTCATAAAACAAAATGGATGGTCAGATTAAGCGCAAGTGCATTATTTTCTTGGTTTTCGTTTGTATAAGGAGTGCTAGCATGAGTTTTCCCCTCTCAAAGAGATAAACGAAACATCTAAAAGTTGCGATCTAATTGCGAAAAGTAAATACCGCGAGTGTTAGTGCCGATGAGGAGATGCCGAACGGACTAGAGCAATGTGGTTCAATTGGAACGGGCGTGGATACTTCGGATTCGCGACGTTAGTGTGAAAAATTGTTGGAAACGACTCGAAATGCTAATGGAGGCATCTGGCAGCGGCTCGGGACGACCGCGTTTGATTAATTAGATAGCGGATCGGAACGACCGCGTTTACTAGAAACGGCAGCGGCTCGGGACGACCGCGTTTGATTGATTTGGTAGCGGATCGGAACGACCGCGTTTAATGGAAATGGTAGCGGCTCGAGACGACCGCGTGTGACATGAATAGAAGCGGCTAGTGACAATCTGCTCATGAAAATTGCAAGGAAAGAATAGAAGTGAAATATATCAGCAACAAGCATGCCTAAAACAATTTTTTTTTTTTAATTATGATTAAAACTTCGGCCCTCGATTGAAGCTTTTGCCCAATCAATCAAGCATGAAATTTATACATGGTTTCGCACCTTTGTTTTCTCGGCATTTTTTTTTTTTTTTCAGATAAAACAAAATGTCAGGAGGGAAGTATGTTCGTGCCCCCGAGTTCCAAAGCGATTCGGAAGAACTCGATGAGCATCTGTCGAGCGGATCAGACTGCGAAGGACTGGAAAAGAAGAGACACGATTCTGAAGGCTGTTATGAGAATGACAAAGCTGGGAATTCTTGCGTGGATGAACGAGAAGAAACGGAGGAGTCTATCTCTGAAATCGGTGGCGACGAAGGACCTGAAGGAGAACGTTCATATCAAGGCACCCAGAGGACTGAAAGCGCGGAGCTTCCGACAACGCGAATCGAAAATCAAGAATACTACCAAAAGATGGAGCAAATGGAGAACACGCTCAACCAGCTGGTGCAAGCTATGCGTTCCAATCAACCAATCAATGGACCCAATTTGCCCGCTGGTGAGGTTGACCACAGCTGGAACATCGGCAGTGAAATCCCGGGACCATCAACGAGCGTAGCCAGTATTCGCTGGGAAAGCATTCAACCGTTCCCTGATGATGTCCCAGCGAATGGAATGTGGCAGCAGTGGAATCGGTTCATAGATCGTTTCGAAATCGCTGCATCCCTCTCGAACATCAACGATCCGGTTAAGCGCGCCCAGACCTTGTTCTTGGCAATGGGAGAGAAGCTCCAAGGAATTGCTAGAGCTGCCAGACTCCGTCCGAGCTTGCGAGAACCGAACTGCTATGCCATTTTTGTGAAGAACATCGAGGATTATCTGCGTTCAATGGTGGACATAACAGCAGAGCACGAGGCATTTACGAACTTGAAGCAGGAGCCGGGCGAGCCAGCGCTGGCTTTCCATGCGCGATTGATGGAGAAGGTTCGCCTTTGCGGCTATAGTAGCATCGACCAGGATCGGTTCGTTCGGGCCCAACTGTTAAAAGGGATGAGGAATAAAGATTTGGTTAAGGCGGCCAGGACTTTCGGGTACGAAACCACTTTCATCGTACAATCTGCCACGCGCGAAGTAGCTTATGCGGCGGAAACGATGCAACCCGAAACTTCACAAGCGTTTGCGATGACACGGAACAAACAAGGTCCTTCTAACGAGAAGCAAGCGTGGAAACGGAAGAACGAGGCAACCGGTGATGAATGGACCCAGCGGAAGAAGCGAGATACAGATGAAAGCAGGAACCGTGGACTAGGACGTCGTTCACGTTGCCCAAAATGTAACCGGCTGTTTCACAAATTTGGATCGTGTCCGGCAATCAACAACAATTGTAACGCTTGTGGCAAGCGCGGCCACTTCGCGGTGGTTTGCCGGAAGAAAGTTGCTAACAACGTCCGGATTGATCGAAGCCACGCACATCCTGGTGCATCCTGGACAGACGAAGAAGAAGACAGAAAGGTAAATGAATGAGTTTTTCCGATGTTTTTTTTTTTTTTTTAATAATTTCTAACCAATGAAATATAAACTGTTCCTTTGCTCAAGCCATTGTTTTCCTTAATATCTCGTTTCCAGCACTTAAATACAATCTCTCTAACGGACGCATTAATCGATTGTCGGGTAGGATCTTCATATCCAATCCGTTTTCTGATAGACTCGGGGGCGGACGTCAATACCATTGGCGGTGATGACTGGAAACGATTAAAGCATGAGTTTCATTCAGGTAGAGCTAACCTTGAACCAATCCAACCATCCAAGGGCAGTGACTTGCGGTCTTATGCGTCGAGCAAATCCATTTCTGTTACATGCGCGTTCAGGGCTGACATTGAGGTAGAAGGATGCCACAAACCATTGATCAATGCTGAGTTTTTAGTCGTCGAAAAAGGTACCCGTTCACTGTTGGGCCGATCCACCGCAAGCGATTTGAAGCTGCTCAAAGTTGGTGTAGACGTCAACAGCTTGGAGACATCGGAGCAGATTTCCAAATTTCCCAAAGTACCAGGTGTCCGCGTGAAATTCAGCGTTGATAAGACCGTACCTCCGACGAAAAACGCGTACTATAATGTACCTGCGGCTTAAAGGGAAAGCGCAAGGGCCAGGCTCGCCGAGATGGAAAGCCGAGGCATAATTGAGCGCGTAACAACAGCTCCAGATTGGATTAGCGGCATGTCGGCGGTTGCCAAAGGTAAAGGTGACTTCCGCTTAGTTGTGAACATGCGGGCACCAAATCGAGCAATCAAGCGCGAATATTATCGCTTGCCGTTGCTCGATGAGATGAAGGTCAAACTCCACGGGGCAAAATATTTTTCAAAACTCGATTTGACCAACGCCTTTTATCATTTGGAGCTACACGAGACGTCGAGGGATCTAACAACATTCTTGTCGGAAAACGGTATGTTCCGGTTTACCCGTTTAATGTTCGGGGTCAACTGTGCCCCGGAGATCTTCCAGCGCGTGATGTCGAGAATCCTGGAAGGTGTGAAGAATATCATTGTGTACATTGATGATATTCTTATTTTCGCGGAGACCCTTGAAGAACTTCGTAAGACTACAGCTCAAGTTCTGAGGATCCTGAGAACGAACAATCTAACTGTGAATACCGATAAATGCGAATTCGATCGGACAAGAATAAAGTTCCTGGGGCACGAGCTCGACGAAAATGGTTTCAACATCGATGAGGCGAAGGTCAAAGATATTCGGCGATTCAGACAGCCAAGTACCATTTCCGAGCTCCGAAGTTTTCTGGGTCTGGTTTCCTTCCTAAGTCCGTACATTCAGGGTTTTGCTGATACTGCCAGGCCGCTATGGGCGCTCACCAGCTCCAATGTTTGGGCCTGGGGCGAGGAGCAAGCGAGGGCCTTTGAACAATTGAAAGACCAAATTGCCCAGTGTACAACATCTCTTGGGTACTTCTCGGAAACGGACAGAACTGTTTTATACACAGACGCCTCACCGCATTCTCTAGGTGCTGTTCTGGTGCAGGATGACAACAGAAGACCTCCACGCGTTATAAGCTTCGCTTCGAAAGCCCTCACGACGACTGAAAAGAAGTACCCACAAAATCAACGTGAAGCTTTGGCTGCGGTGTGGGTAGTGGAGCACTTCGCCTATTTTTTACTGGGAAGGCCCTTCACACTCCGGACCGATGCACAGGGCTTCACGTTTATCTTAAACAGATTGCGTGAGGACTCCAAGCGAGCTTTAAACCGGGCAGATGGTTGGGCTCTTCGACTCAGCCCATATAATTTTGATGTGGAATATGTGCGAGGAAGGGAAAACATTGCGGATCCTTCGTCAAGGCTGTATGAAGGTGTCGATGGTCCTTTCGACGAGGATATTAGCCCTTGGGAAATCGCATCCCTTGAGGTGAACCAGACCGGATTCCTAACGGAAGATGAGATCAAACGCGCTACAGTGGTGGATACGCAACTTAAAGAGGTATACTGTTATTGTTGAATCGTAATCAATCCCGTTTTTTTTTAATTTCGATCTTATAACCCAACAGGTGGTAGATGCCCTTGAAACGGGCATTTGGCCGAAACAACTGAGGAGATTTGAAGTACTAGGTGATGAATTGAGTGTACGTGAAGGAATTCTGGTTAAAACAGGTAGCACCGTCATACCAGAGAATCTACGTCAAAAAACGCTCGCGATAGCTCACGAGGGTCACCCATCGATCGCTAAATTCAAAAGCATACTAAGAGAACGCGTCTGGTGGCCCGGCATGGCGAAAGACGCCGAGGCATGGGTTAACTCGTGTGCGGTTTGTGCAACCAACGGAAGACCTGAAAAACCCACTCCCATGACACGAGTATTCGCTCCCGAGTCGGTGTGGGAAACAATCGCTCTAGATTTTAACGGACCCTATTCTCGGTTCAGCGGCGTCTCGATTCTGGTCATCGTAGACTACCGGTCCAGATACGTAATTGCCAAACCGGTGAAATCCACAAGTTTTGAGCATACGAGAAGCGTGTTGGACGAAGTTTTCGAGAGGGAAGGCTTTCCGAAAAATATGAAGTCGGACAATGGTCCACCTTTCAATGGGGAACAGTACAAGCAGTATTGCCTTGAACGCGGCATCAACGCCATCTTCTCCACACCATTGTATCCCCAGCAAAACGGCCTAGCGGAGAGTTGTATGAAGCTCGTTAATAAAGCGATGGCAGCTGCATCTTCAACTGGAACCAATTACAGAGAAGAATTGAATGCGGCGGTCCGTGCTTACAACGCTGCTGCACACTCCGTCACAGGGATACCACCAGAAGAAGTAATGACGGGACGGAAAATCAAACGTGGACTGCCTCTTCTATGCCGCGGGAAAGCTACGTTTGATGACGATCTACTTAACGCAAGGGACCGGGAATCAAAAATACAGGCTAAGAACCGGGAAGATGCTAAGCGAGGAGCACGTCAGTGTCGAGTTGAGCCAGGAGATACGGTGGTTGTAGAGCGTCAGGCTCGCGCAAAAGCGGAGTCGCGATTTGACCCTCGCAAGTATACTGTAATCGAAGAACGGAATGGTATGCTAGTTTTGAGCGATGAATGCGGACAAATCTTGAAAAGGCACGTGTCACAAACCAAGAAGGTTTACGAATGGAGGGACCCAAAGGAAATGATCAGCTCTGAAGAAATCGGTAACACTGATGCTGCAACAGGACAGAAAGCCGATTTGCAACCTGACGTAATTCAGCGCCCAACAAGAGAAAGACGGAAACCAGCCTACTTGAAGAATTATGCTCACGTGGTGGAAAAGGAAACGGTTTAAAACAATAATTGATTGGTTATTCTATTGGCTTCAAATCAGATGAAATACACAGTTAAATACAAACACTAGTAAAAAAAAAAAAAAAAAAAAAAAAAAAATTGCGTCGGCGTTTTTTTTTTCTTATCCCCAGGTTTTCTATTTTTTGAGAGGGAGGGAGATGTGTGGTTGCCTTAATATATATCGGCAGCACTGCCGTTGCCCCTGTCACGCTTCGCCCATTGTTCCCACCTCATACATACACCTCGGTCATGGCACCCATCAGATCGCGCCCGACACTCGCTCCGGCAATCGACCCGATCGTGCAACACCGAGCTTCGGGCCCTTTCGTATTCCAGCTGCAGCAGAGGTAAGACGTGATTCCCAGACGCGGAGCGTGATGGCGGATTCCTTGGCCCAGTGGAAGACACAGTATGAAGTATGTTTAATGTGATAATTTAAATGTCATTGTTAATTTATGAAGTTATATGCTTGCAATTCAGTGTATCAACTGTTATCAATAGCAACGATGAGGAATACTTAAAACTCACAATCGTTAAGGTGACCTTCTTGACTCAAGTTCCCCTTTCAAACCACATTGAGTCTATAGAAGGTTTTAACTCCAAGATATTTTGGAGAACAGAGAAATATTCAGGATCTTAATAAGATGTTTAATGAATAAATACTAATAAAAATTTGGTCAAGGAATGCAGAATCGTCGAGAATATAAGTTTGGCCACCTCTTTGTATGGAGATTCTTCATAGTACTCTGCTCTAAAATCAACATGTATATCAGAAAGGATCATTTCGTTACTTTGGCATATCCACTCCAAGTAAAAGCAGTTCATTATTATATATACGCCTTTTTAATGCACCACCAACTTAGAGTGCGCCACGCGAGTTCGAGAAGAAACGTCAACCAAACCGTTTGTTTACATCAGAATAAGTATTTTCCCCAACGCAAATAACAGCATTTTTCATTCAAAATCTTGCCAATGTCCATCGGTAATTGTCTTATTGTACGATTTTCCACAAATCTGAACTGATTTGCACCTTAACTATTCACACACAAGAAATCCGGAAGATCATAACCACTAAGGCACTTTTCTAATTTTTCATTTTTCTCAACAAAAATATTCCTGAACACCAGCAGGATCTTTTCCAAAACGTTACAGAATTAAATTTTTCAACTATCGATTAAGTTTTGCAGCATCTCAGATGAATCAATTTATCAGGAAAAGTAAAAAAGTGTTTCGCTTCCTATGTCTAAAGGCAAAAATTTCTGCTCACAACACTCTTTTTGACGTTCTCCTATTCACCACCAGAGGTTGAATCGATCGTTTAGTTTCTATTAAAAAGGCCTATTCCTACACGGCAACCGCAAAATACCCAATAATGACTACAAAGTAAGCATTTTCGAGGGAAACTGGGACTACTCATTACCCGAATAGAAATTTACATTAGCCCAACGTTTGATTCTGATGTCTACATCAGCATCGTAATCAAATGTATGCCTGATGTCAAACATTAGAAAACATTATGATTTAGTTGTATTTAAGCAACGTAACATGGTGTATACATCAGAAATTTTGGAACAAAATTTTGTCATTCTAATGTCGGTCTGACGTCAAAAATTTCAATCTATTGACATTAGAACCAAACGTTTTAAGGATGTTTTCGGATGTACAAAACGTTAGAACTAAACGTTGTTCTGATGTTTTCTAATGTAGAGGTTTCCTGATGTTAGAATCAAACGTTTTTCGGTTGTTTTTGGATGTAAAAAACGTTAGAACTAAACATTGTTCGGATGTTTTTATATGTAAATGTATTCTGATGTTTTCTAACGTAGATGTTCCCCGATGCTAGAACCAAACGTTTTTTGGATGTTTTCAATTGTACTTCGTATTTGTTGTTCTCTGATGTTTTCAGATGTACAAAACGTTTAAAGTAAACGTTGTTTGAATGTTTTCAAATGTAGATGTTTACTAATGTTTTTAGATATACAAAACACTAGAATCTTACTTTTCAAATGCTTTCAATTATATTTATAACACATTAGAATTAGAAACATGATCGTGTAAACACTACACACCATTGTTGTTACATCATAAAAATGCGTACATAACAGTCAATGCTGAAGCTCCCGTTTCCCACCAGTCAGTTAACTGACCTTAGCTAACCTAATATCATTGTGGCAACTCTCTATGCGGCAGGGGAACTATGCCATTAGCGCGCTAAGAGTTGTTAGACCACTGACATAGGCGCCTATTTGTGGGTGACGAGGCACTTGGTGACATTACAGCGAGCTTGGCGATTGTTATAGCATTTTTGAGTGAACTACCAGACAATCATGACAATGTGATCGCTGCGCCTCCAGATCTCCCTTTAAATCGACCCACTGTGCCAATTTGTCAATAATGCATGACACTTTGGACGGGGTTGCTGGCTTGTTTGGTCCACTGTTCGGATATACAAGTGGCAAGCCTTCCCCTTCACGGATCGCTCCAAAAATTGCTGCAAACGAACTGCAAATATATAATAAACAAAATTATTGTGCATGAAAAATATGACAATGAACAATGCTCGAGGAGCACTGGGAGTTTTCGAACGACGCGTGCTTAGGACCATCTTTGGCAGAGGGTATATGAAAATGGTGAATGGAGTAGAAGAATCTAGATAGAGCTGGAATTAGGGCGTAGCAGCCTTTGTAAACAATGACTTCTCTTGTTGATTTCTCGGAATTCAAGGCACGCCTGCACAAACCAACATATCCATCGGGTAGTAGAAGTCTTCCTCTAATCGATGGTGATGTCGATTCGCCTGGGAGAGCCATGACTTCCGAGAAATCATCGAGAGAAGTCATTGATTACAAAAGCTGTTACGCCCTAGTTCCAGCTCTATTTAGGAATGAACCACGAACTGGCGTAACTTTATGGTGAACCCGATATCCAGAAAGTCGCTTAAGGTGGAAGGGTACAATGGGCGGGACACGTTGTTAGAATGCCGGACAACAATCCCGCAAAAATGGTGTTTTCCTCAAATCCGGCCGGGTACAAGACGCAGAAAAGCACAGCGTGCTAGGTGGTTAGACCAAGTGGAGCAAGATGTAGGAAGTGTGGGACGCTCGAGAAATAGGAGACAAGCAGCCAGGGACCGCGTTAGTTGGCGCAACTTGTTATACAGGTCAAATCTTGAGGGACGTCGGACCAGCAAAAGTTAAGTAAGTATCTTATACGTTGACCAAATTGTTATCCAAACTGCTTAAAAGTTCGAATAAATAGTAATTAGGTAATGCAGAATTTACATTAGAATTGTACTTTCTTAAATCTCAGTCTTTCCCTGATTGCGAACCACACTTTAAATTTTATATAAACTTGTGGCCCATCTTGTGTACCATCATAAGGCTTGAAACTTATTCCGTCCGGAAACATGTTTTTTCGGAATTATGAAGTAATTATACGTTATGATGACATTTTGTATTTTTAAGTTACAAGAGGACGTTGCAAAGGATGAGTTTGACGTTAAAAACCTGTGCATTTAATTTTCAGAGAGTTGCAATCAGCGAATTGATTAAATCACTTATAAATGTACACAGAAAAAAATGTAATATCGATCAATTTAATTCAAGCTGATGTATGAAATAATGATGTAATAGCAAAAAGCAGATACAATATTACATCAATGGATGTAATTTTATTCGCAAAATCTGGCTGGCTGTCTTTCAAGAATTGACCATACACGAGAATCTTCAGACCATAAGCCTCTAACTATTTTTCTCGGTCCAACTGGCCAACTACAAGTCCAATCGATTCCCTACACGAAACGAAAATCAATTATTTTATCCATGTGTTTCACTTATACATTTTTGCCAAAGCATCTGCCTTATACATTACATAAGACAAACCACATAGGCCCTATATGAATGCATAAAAGGTATGTGTGACCGCTTATACATTTCATTTGAAATATGATCTTTATTAACTTTTTACAATGCGTCTGCTTATTAGTTAACTTATACATTTCATGAATAATCAGCAATAGAAATTTGCCAAAAGGTATAAGGAGATTTCTATCCGTGTATCTGTTTCGCTGAATTTTTTTTCAATATTTTCAGACTGGCTGATTCTTTGTTGTTTACGAATGGTACTATATAACAGCTTAACTGGATCACCATGTTCACCATCTGTCACTGTCTGCAAAAACATTTAATAGCAATTACCTGTGTTGTGATACTTCCTTCAATGAAAACAAATTTTCTTGCATTGCTGATCATTCGGAATGAGCTCTCCGCACATCATTGAATTAATGTAGGATCAATGTAGATATGTAGATATCAATGTACATATTTAGATGGTGTCATATGTAAAGTGCGAAAAGAGAATGAAGGAAATACGAAAAAGATTAGCTTCAAGAAGTGACAGTTTCATCGGATTAGTCACCAAGTCCCCCCACCACTGCTATCTGCAGCCCTATCACTCCCATCCCCACGATTGCTGAAGATAATAATAAAATTCTTGATTTTATTTAAAGAAATTTATATTTAGAACATTTGACTTATCGGGATCCGTATTCGGTTTCCCCATCGGGAGGATCCGTATTCGGAATCCCCATCGGGATCCTTTTACGGAATCCCAATCGGGACCCGTATTCAGTTTCCCCATCGGGATTCGTATTCGGTTTCCCCATCGGGATCCGTCTACGGAATTCCTATCAAGACTCGTATTCGGTTTCCCCATCGGGATCCGTATTCGGTTTCCCCATCGGGATCCGTATTCGGTTTCCCCATCGGGATCCGTATTCGGTTTCCCCATCAGGATACGTATTCGGTTTCCCCGTCAGGATCCATATTCGGTTTCCCCATTGGGACTCGTATTCGGTTTCCCCATCGTTATCCGTATTCGGTTTCCCCATCGGGATCCTTTTACGGAATCCCAATCGGGATCCTTTTACGGAATCCCAATCGGGACCCGTATTCGGTTTCCCCATCGGGATCCGTATTCGGTTTCCCCATCGGGATCCGTATTCGGTTTCCCCATCGGGATCCGTATTCGGTTTCCTCATCGGGATCCGTCTACGGAATCCCCATCAAGACCCGTATTCGGTTTCCCCATCGGGATCCGTATCGGTTTCCCCATCGGGATCCGTCTACGGAATCCGTATTCGGTTTCCCCATCGGGATTCGTATTCGGTTTCCCCATCGTTATCCGTATTCGGTTTCCCCATCGGGATCCTTTTACGGAATCCCAATCGGGATCCTTTTACGGAATCCCAATCGGGACCCGTATTCGGTTTCCCCATCGGGATCCGTATTCGGTTTCCCCATCGGGATCCGTATTCGGTTTCCCCATCGGGATCCGTATTCGGTTTCCTCATCGGGATCCGTCTACGGAATCCCCATCAAGACCCGTATTCGGTTTCCCCATCGGGATCCGTATCGGTTTCCCCATCGGGATCCGTCTACGGAATCCGTATTCGGTTTCCCCATCGGGATTCGTATTCGGTTTCCCCATCGGGATCCGTATTCGGTTTCCCCATCAGGATATGTATTCGGTTTCCCCATTGGGACCCGTATTCGGTTTCCCCATCGTTATCCGTATTCGGTTTCCCCATCGGGATCGTTTTACGGAATCCCAATCGGGATCCTTTTACGGAATCCCAATCGGGACCCGTATTCGGTTTCCCCATCGGGATCCGTATTCGGTTTCCCCGTCGGGATCCGTATTCGGTTTCCCCATTAGGATACGTATTCGGTTTCCCCATCGGGATCCGTCTACGGAATCCCCATCAAAACCCGTATTCGGTTTCCCCATCGGGATCCGTATTCGGTTTCCCCATCAGGATACGTATTTGGTTTCCCCGTCGCGATCCATATTCGGTTTCCCCATTGGGACCCGTATTCGGTTTCCCCATCGTTATCCGTATTCGGTTTCCCCATCGGGATCCTTTTACGGAATCCCAATCGGGAACCGTATTCGGTTTCCCCATCGGGATCCGTATCGGTTTCCCCATCGGGATCCGTCTACGGAATCCGTATTCGGTTTCCCCATCGGGATTCGTATTCGGTTTCCCCATCGGGATCCGTATTCGGTTTCCCCATCAGGATATGTATTCGGTTTCCCCGTCGGGATTCATATTTGGTTTCCCCATTGAGACCCGTATTCGGTTTCCCCATCGTTATCCGTATACGGTTTCCCCATCGGGATCCTTTTACGGAATCCCAATCGGGAACCGTATTCGGTTTCCCCATCGGGATCCGTATTCGGTTTCCCCATCAGGATATGTATTCGGTTTCCCCGTCGGGATTCATATTTGGTTTCCCCATTGCGACCCGTATTCGGTTTCCCCATCGTTATCCGTATTCGGTTTCCCCATCGGGATCATTTTACGGAATCCCAATCGGGATCCTTTTACGGAATCCCAATCGGGACCCGTATTCGGTTTCCCCATCGGGATCCGTATTCGGTTTCCCCATCGGGATCCGTATTCGGTTTCCCCATAGGGATCCGTATTCGGTTTCCCCGTCGGGATCCGTATTCGGCTTCCCCATCAGGATACGTATTAAAGCGTATTAAGTTTCCCCATCGGGATCCGTATTCGGTTTCTTAATCGGGATCCATATTCGGTTTCCCCATCGGGATCCTTTTACGGAAACCGTCATCGGGATCCGTCTACGGAATCCGTCATCGGATTTCCATCGGGTCCACTTAGGCATAACATTTGATAACGGCACAAAAGCATTTGTAAACAAACTTTCTAAGACCCTTTACACGCGAACCAAAGTACGCCCACGCAAACCAATACAATTTTCGGAAAGTTGATAGTTGCCCCTATCCGATGATGTTGTTGGTTTGCGTGAGCGTACTTTGGTTCGCCTGTAAAGGGCCTTAGAAAGTTTGTTTACAAATGCTTTTGTGCCGTTATCAAATGTTATGCCTGCACTTCCACTTTATTTTTGCTATTAGTAAACACTTTAACCTGCAGAGATCCGGCTTTAAACTCCCCGCCGGGATCCAGCTTATAATTCCCTACCGGGATTCGCCTTCGGGCAGGTACACTGTCCTAAAAAACATAATTACATTACATTATATTAATTCGAATTAACTTACCTAAAAAACATCGAATCACTACCTAAACTCGCGACGGACACATTAGCGGCACTTTCCCGGTCTAATTCGTCAAAAAACTCAAAAAACCAAACTTTTCCCACTGCGAAAAAAAACTGTACACGGAAAATGAGATCAACGCAAATTTGAGTACAGTGTACTCAATATCGAAAAAGTGCAGGATGAGTAAATTTGCCGCATGTTTTCCTGAGGAAAACCTCAAAAATCTGCCCTAAAATTAGGAAAATTGATCCAGAGAATCCAATCTTTATTTTTCTCAAATTCGGAAAAAAATTCCTGGAAAAACCTGGAAAACATGAGGAAAATTAACTCAAAACTGAGTTCCTGCACTTTTTGCGATTTATGAGTGAACTAAACTCAAATTTGTGTCGTTCTCATTTGCCGTGTAGTGCTGACTCAGGACAAAGCAAACTTTGCATGCGGCGAGGGACCGAGGGACAACAATTTACATCGTGATGAAGTTTGATTCTAATGTAACGTTAGGTTCTGTTGTCATTGGATGTATTCTGATGTTTTATGCGTGCAACAAATTACATCGTGATGAAGTTTGATTCTAATGTAACGTTAGGTTCAGTTGTTGTCATTGGATGTATTCTGATGTCAAATTTTACATCGTCAAGACGTTTGATTCTGATGTAACGTTTGACGTCACACTGAAGTCTGAATACATTAATGGGTACAGCAATACACGTTAAAATTTAATGTATTGGAGATGTCTGCTGATGTTTCCTACATTACAATTTCTATTCGGGTTGAAATACCTCATCCCTTTACATTATCTGCATTATCTGCTTGCATGGGTTATGGTTTGTCCAACATGCGGTGCATTTTACCCCAATGTTGTGATGCATATTGCACCATGAATCAGGCGTTTTGCCCCGCTATCATTTTGGAACCAATTTATAAAATACCTTGAAAATCATGAAAATTCATCGTTTTGTAGTTCGAAATCACTTGATCTTCGTAGAAAACATGGTAATTACTTTCTTTACCATTACTTTCTTCTTGATTTTAGCTTCGTATAACGGTATCAGCTATTTTTGCGATGGTGTACGGTAAGGCAGCTAATGCCATAGTTATGAACCGGAATGCCCATGCTTGTCCTCTTTGCGTGTCTGCTGATTCTCGTATTGGACCATCTCTGTTCCATGCCAGACTTAATACAGTTGAGTGGATGATTCGGGTTTCACCCCAAAAGCAACCCAATAGCAGTCTCTGTCAGGCTCATCCTATTGTCAAGCAAAACAGCTCGGGAAATTGCAGACCAACTTGAGAACGCATTTAAGTTGAGCGTCAATCGACCAAAAAATGGTGGCAGCTATAGCAGCAACAACGGCAACATGGTGTGACGTCTTCTAGCCGATCCAGTAAAGTTCCCCGCAACACTCGGTATCTCGGAAGAACTGGCCAATCATGTGCGACTAATTAGTAGCTTAGCGGTTTCTTCAAAGCAGCTCGATGCTGAAAAAGTAAAGGAGCTGTACAACAACATGGAGGAACTGAGGAACTAATCATGACAGAATTTGATTTCTTGAAACGACTGCCTCCATCCGTACACAACCGGATCTCATCAACAAACTGGTAAACCTTCATTATTAAATGATATCTCTAAACCTGGGCCCTATTGCGCGATTTGTTTGGAATGATTTCATAATACTTAACAAAAAAATTTCTTTTCAATAGCCATACCAACAATCAATACGAAACTAACGGTTTTAAATTGGCTCACTACTTGACTAGCCTATTGGTCCCAAGCAAACGATTAACGTACTCCATTCTAGTCGAAATTCTAGTACTACACAATGTTTGTTTTGACTCGCTATGAAAGTTTGACAGATAAAATGAGGGGTTAGTGGATTTTCCTATGTTTCGAGGGGTGAATCGATTAGCTTGGGACCGAAGAGAGTACCAGAGCTGAGCCAAAAAGTTGAGCACGTTTCTTCGGGACCTTCTGGTCTTAGAGTTACCTCCATGGCCATACCCTTTGAGTTTTATAGATGAGCAGTCTGGAGAGAGGTGCCAAAAGAAGCATAAGCATTCGCGACTATTTCTTGCTCGAAAAACTTCGCCGGAGGTGATCATTTTTGTCTGTTGCATTTTTTTACCGAGTACAGTCTTTATTAAACTTCTCGCAAAAGCTGGATTCCATCCAATAGTATTAGTCATGGACCAACATCCAACGAACAATAAAATGGCAGCGGAGTTCGGAGTTACCGTCGATGAACCAGTTTTCACTGTAGATTCCAATAAGATTGTTTGTATGTTCGCAATCCACACCTTTTCCTGTCCCTGAGAAACAAACAAACTTTCATCGGAAAATATACTACTTGACGAGAAGATTATCTCGTTCAAGTATATAAGAGATTTATATTTTAGATATGCCACATACGTTTCCAGAATTGTGCCAAAATAAAGCTGGAAAGCAAATATGTTACCAACATTTAGCAAAATTAATGTAGGACTCGTGACGAAGACAATAAAAGGGAATTACTTTATATGCAGATAAAGGCAAAATTCCAGCAGAGGCTAGAAGAACAGCGTCGTTCGTTGAAAAAAAAATAACAATTTGTTCGATAAATTCAATGATCGGTTTGAATTTGATGTTGTAAAGGTTTTTAAGGTTCAATTTACTTTGATGCATTTTCGAAAAATTCAAAAGCAGTTTTTTTCGACGCATTCTTCCAGATTGCTAAAAGCTCGCGTCATTTTGTGTAGAATAGCAAAAGGAATCGAATAGTGCGAGCATTTTGCAATCTGGACTAATGCGTCGAAAAAAACTGCTCTTGAATTTTTCGAAAAAGCATCAAAGTAAATTGAACCTTAAAGAATATCGACAAATTCATTTGAAAGAATGATTAATTTTTATTTCTATTTAAACCATTGCGTGCAGAAAATTGTAATAAAAGTGATAATTGGATGTTTTTGAAAATATCCAAGGAATTGCTTTCGCGAAAGATATTTATTCCAGAAATCTCGTTTAACGTATCTACGATAAGCCACCCACAAGTTATTTTAATAAACTGTATTTTATTACTTTATTCATAACATCGACCTAAAAATTTCAAGCAAACCAAGAGGTTCAAGATCATCAGTTGGACCCTTAATCAAAGAAAAATACCTCCATGTATTTTCGGATACGTTCAGAACATAAACGCCATCCCTTGTTGTGGGATATTGTGGAATCTATTCGATTTACGCATCTGTGCATGAACCAAATATACCAAGATCCTTTAGAAACTGAATTTGCGCGTATCCGTAGAGCCTGTGGAAACAATGATGCTCCCAGGGGTTGAAACGGTTGACGTTTTTTACTACACTCGCTTCGTTGACGTGCGCGACAGTCTGTTTGTATTTGTACTCTTATGCTCTACTGTCGTCACTCTTACCCAGCTAGCTGGCATCCCTATCTTGTTTGCCTTGCCTTGAAAAGAGCTAACATCGCTGCGGACCCGCGAATTGCGGGCCCCACTGACAGCTCATAATTTGTAAACAAATAGAAGATTCAAGCCAGAATTTCAAAAAAGGCGTGACTGATATTATGGATACACTGAAACAAAGACCATAGTTAGGAATACTATTTTGCAGAAAACACTTATTTTCAGTATAACTACGCTTAATGCCGTTAAATCTACCATGATTTCAGTATAATTGACTAAAAATATAATCACATTTACTACCATTCTGTCAAAACTACTATGCTTACTCAAACGGCATAGTAGTTTTGATAGAAAAAATAGTAAAATTAAATGAATTTCGTTTCTGCACAAATCTATTGGTGGGAGTATTTAATTTAAACCATCAATATAGTATTTTTGCCAATGGATTTTGTTTCTGTGTATTCTTAATATTTTTGCTTACATTTTGTGAAAAATAAACTTAGGACTCATAAAATATTATTTTCTGATTTTCTTCCACGAAGTCAACCATTTATATGGCATAAAAGGGAAAATAATTTCATTTGATAAAAATAAGACAATTCAGTCACGCCATTTTTGCAGTTCACACTGGAATTGTGACGTTTCAGATGTTGGTTTCAATAACATGGCGGCATGCCAGCCAGCTGCTCTTACCCAACACAAACGGATGAACAACATTCGAGCAAAAACTAGAAGGGACAGCACTAATGGTGACGTAGGACTACGTGGTCTTATATAATCAATATTATTTGTTAACTGCAGCAGGAGCTTGGGTTTTGTGTAGGAATAGGAACTTGAGCGGGGTTCTCTCTGTTCATACTCTTTAGTATGACGCGTTTGACATAGATGGACCACAGCGACTCACGATGAGCTACTGATTCCGATCAATAGCGATGCGGCTTCTTCTTCCTTCTATGGATGCTCATGTGAGCTGCAGCTTGCTGCTTGCAGGCAGCCTTCCGTTGTATACTGGTGATTGAGGTGAGACCGGATGAAATTAAACTTTGAAATCTGTGTTAGGGAAATCGCTTTTTGCAGGCAATCCATGATAATTTTATTTATAGCAACAGTTGCAAATTCCGAGGGGGGCGACACATCTAAATCTTAATTCTAGATGCTCAAAAAATCTCACACTAGCGAATCAATCTTCGAAAAATCATCTTTCATTTCTCGCATCTACTTGCATCGTGCTTCATCTTTTTGCAGGAAATCTTCAAAATTGACATAAATCTTCCTTCTATCTACTCAGCGTGCGTGCAGCTAGCCACAGCAAAACACAATCTTTTCTGCATCGTAGATAGAGTCGTCCCCCTCGGCAAATTCGTGCAGTTTTCAACAGTGACACTTTAAAAAATGATAAAGTCTTAAATTTAATAGAAATATTTCTGATCGATTGGTGATCAAATTATTGAAATTGGTCCAGAGGCAGCTGAGTTATTAACGTTCAAAATCTTTCATAATTTTGTTACATGTTCCATTTTCGGTTTTCACAAAGTGTAAACCACATATGTAGTCCTACGTAAAAAGAAAATTATCAAATAATTATCATATGACATGTGTGATTTCGTTCTAATTCCTCAATTTTGTTTAAATTAAACCATTCCTGATCAGAAATGTTATTACTAGGACATCGTTGCATGCTATTTTCAGAATTCACACAAGCACAACATCAGCAGCTCTTATTATGAGAAAAACTATAATACATCTATTCGCGACGGTCTTCGGTGACAGTGTCGTATGACAGAGCCTATCATATGGAATTTTCGTTTGGTACTGTAACTTGATAGCTTGTTTGCAAGTGTCAGAAGCAAAGGCAGTCGATTATCACAGAAAATGCGTCGACTACGGTGACCGCTTACAAGACTGGATGCTCCAAATGCATTCCTATGCTGCTATTAAACTTTGAAGTGTGAACGTTCCTTAACCGAACTGTCCAGTGCTAACTTATATAATTGTGACGTAGGACTACGTCTGTGATTTGTATATGGGGATACACTTTGTGAAAACCAAAAATGGAACATGTAACAAAATTATGAAAGATTTTGAACGCTAATAACTCAGTTGCCCCTGGACTAATTTCAATAATTTCATCACCAAGCGATTACGCATCTGCTAAATTTAATACTTCATCATTTTTCAAAATGTCACTATTGAAAATTGCACGAATGTGCAACTGTTGCTTTGATAGTTAAAATTATCACCGATTGCCTGCGAAAAGCGATTTCCCTAATACAGATTTCAAAGTTGAATTCCATCCGGTCTCACCATACGGTGTTTTTTCAATCACCACGTTGTGAGTGGTGTTGTCCTCCAATACACAATGAAAGGCTGCCTGCAAACAGCGAGCTGAAGCCTACATGATCATCCATAGAAAGATGAAGAAGCTGCACCACTATTGATCGGAATCAGTAGCTCTTCGTGAGTCGCTGTAGGTCATCTATGTCAAGCGCGTCATACAAAAGAGTATAAACAGAGAGAACACCGCCCAAATTCCTATTCCTACACAAAACACAAGCTCCTGCTGCATTTAACAAATAAGATTTATTATATAAGACAATGTAGTCCTACGTCACCATTGCGTACAACCCCATAGGGCTGTCCCTTATAGTTTTTTATATATATCTTTATCAAGGAGACTTTCAGCCCTGGGCTGGTTCATCTCCGATACAGTGCTACCTGCTCCGCTAATTGTGAAGACGATAGGGGAAATGGGGGTAAAATACCCATAGAGGGAAAATGCACTCCCTTCTTTCTCAGTTGCTAGTAATGATGGCGCAAAGTTGCTGCCATACGTTCAACTTTAAACGGAAGCAAACAACTGTTAAAAGAAATTTATTTGAAATTGGATCAAATTAAAATCAATGATGGCGCAAAACCACGCATAAATAGTAACTTCCAACCGTTTCAGGTATCTCTGTATATCGTAAAAATAAAAGATTTTATTGATGCAAGTTGTTCGATACTTCCTTCATCTTTCGGCTCAATCGGTTCGGGTTATTCGGAAAATAGTAGTTATTTTCAACGATAGAATTTGTTATTCCATATTCCATTACACCCCATGCCCTGCGAATTGTAGTATGGAAAGCATAGCCATCAGGCGTGAACCTTTGATATTGAATAGAGAAAGAACAAAGCTAAAGCCTAAATCTATGCTTCCGTGGCATGAAATGCGTATGCGTATTTTGCCCCACAGTGTTTTGAGAACAGATTTTTGTAGTGAAGTAGAGTACTTAAGGGGGTTAGGTTTTTGATAAGCCTTTAGTAGAAATAACACTGATGAATACTGAACTTTTTTTTCTATCTAGATTTTTGTAGGCTTAAACAAAAACAAGAATTTATCAATTTTCGTTAAGCACATCAATTGTAATATCTAGTCAATAGCTTAATCCAACAAATTGATGGTATTGCACTTAAATATCGAAATATCTAGAGAGTTCCAGTACGTTTACGCATTTCAGTACGAACGACAACAGCTAACGATGCGTGAACTTTGCAGCCTCTTGGGGTATGGTAGTCCAAAGTACCTTTTTCCCCCGCAAGGATATCAACAAAGCCACCTGGAGATATCCTGACCAACACACAGAAAACCAAATCGACCACGTTCTAATCGACATTATCAACGTCCGCTCGTACCGCAGTGCGAACATAGATTCGGACCACTACCTTGTTGCAGTATGCATGCGCTCAAAATTCTCGACGGTACATAACACCCGTCAAAGTCGAACTCCGCGACCCAACATTGAGCAATTACGGGGCGCTGGAGTTGCCCAGGACTACGCGCAGCAGCTGGAAGTTGCACTACCCACGGAAGAGCAGCTTGGCGCAGGGACATCCGTTCCGTCATAGGTAGTACTGCTGCAGCGGCACTACTCACACAAATTGCCGGCGAAATAGTGATGTGGGCGCTTGAAAACTGATCGTTCGCCCTTCGTCCGGGATGCTAGAGTAATTTCATCAGCCGGGCCTACCAAGTGGCGGATGGAACTTAAAAATTTTTGTGATTTTTTCGCGTCGATTGATTACGTGGTCAGCCATGTTTTCACCTCGTTCGTGGCAGGAAATGTTTATTTTTATTTGGGCCGCAAAATTGTCCTCCGATGGACATCTTCTGGAGGAGCGAAGTTGTACTGAACAGTTTATTATTAAGTGTAATTATTTTCCAAAATTGATGCAACGCATGAATAAGGATGTTTAACTCAGCCGGATTCCTTCAACGGATTAATTTTGATGTAATTATTTTCCAAAATTGATCGAGTCACAAGTCGAACGGCAACATTTCCAGACGTGATCGCGACAGCACTGATCCCGCTGCAAGCAGTTACGGTCGTCGTGGTTCCTCCGATATCGTGTCCGACATAACAACCAATAGCAGTGGCGGTCCAACGCCGAAGCAAAAGTACTACCTCGGTGAGAATCCTTACGGGGGAAGCAGAACAAGTACGATGGGACGGTGCGCGACAGGGGACAACAATAACAACAGCAGACACAAAAACATCCGCATCGTAGTGTGAGGAATGGATCATAAAAATCATAACGGATTGTGATAAATAAAGTTTATTGATGAAGTCATGTTTATGCTTTCACTGTTTTTATTATTATAAAATTAAAACTACAAGGGACAGACCTATGGGGTTGTACGCAATAGTGACGTAGGACTACGTGGTCTTTTACAATAAATCTTATTTGTTAACTGCAGCAGGAGCTTGTGTTTTGTGTAGGAATAGGAATTTGGGCGGTGTTCTCTTTGTTTAAACTCTTTAGTATGACGCGCTTGAAATAGATAGCCCACTCACGAAGAGTTACTGATTCCGATCAATAGCAGTGCGGCTTCTTCCTCCTTCTATGGATGCTCATGTGGCAGCCTTTCGTTGTGTACTGGACATCAACGTCAACGCCACGTGCCGAAAGCACTGCTGCTGCTGCTGCTGACGCCAACGACCGGACAACACCATACACGGTGCTTGGAACCACCACTCACCACGCGTTGAATGAATAAACACCGTATGGTGATACTGGATGGAATTCAACTTTGAAATCTGTGTTAGGGAAATCGCTTTTCGCAGGCAATCGGTGATTTTAATTATCATAGCAACACTTTCACATTTGTGCAATTTTTAATAGTGACATTTTGAAAAATGATAAAGTCTTAAATTTAACAGAAACGTTGAAATATTTCTGATCGATTGGTGTTAAAATTATTCAAATTGATCCAGGGACAGCAGAGTAATTAACGTTCAAAATCTTTCATAATTTTGTTACATATTCCATTTTCGGTTTTCACAAAGTGTACCCCCATATAGAAATCACAGGCGTAGTCCTACTTCAAAAAGACAATGGTGGCCGGGTGGACAAATGGCCGAAACGATCAGCGGAACAGACAAAACTCGGTTTTCCGAAGGAAGAAGCGTCAGCAAGAATACCGAGATCGCGAGGCGATGGAAAATTTGTACCACGTAAACGACACACGGAAGATCTACGAGAAGCTAAATAGTTCGCGCAAAGACTACGTGCCGCAAGCCGATATGTGCAAGGGCTTGGACGGTAATCTTCTCACGAACGAGAGTGAGGTGAATGAGAGGTGGAAGCAGTACTATGACGAGCACCTCAACGGTGATGCAGCAGAAAACGAAGGTGGTACGGCAACAGACCTTGGAGCACGCGCAGAAGACGACAGGCTACCGGCCCCTAATCTTCAAGAAGTTGAGAAGATCGGTCGGCTGAAGAACAACAAAGCAACTGGTGTAGATCAACTACCAAGTGAGCTATTAAAATACGGTGGTCAAGCACTGGCTAGAACGCTGCACTGGGTAATTGCCAAGGTTTGGGAGGAGGAGATATTACCGAAGGAGTGGATGGAAGGTGTCGTATGTCCAATCTACAAGAAGGGTGACAAGTTGGATTGCTGCAACTACCGCGTGAACACACTGCTGAGCGCCGCCTACAAGTTGCTCTCCACAATTCTATGCCGTCGCCTGTCACCATTTGCAAGAGATTTCGTGGCGCAATACCAGGTGGGATTCATGGGTGCCCGCGCTACCACGGACCAAATTTTCGCGATTCGGCAGGTTCTGCTTAAGTGTCGCGAATACAACGTGCCCACACATCATTTGTTCACCGATTTCAAATCCGCATAGTACGGATTTCCGGATAAACAGATGCGATTGGTCAAGGCGACGATAGATCGAGTGATGTGCGTTGTTCGAGTATCGGGGATACTCTCGAGTCCCTTTGAATCTCGAAGGGGGTTACGGCAAGGTGATGGACTTTCGTTCCTGCTATTCAACATCGCGTTAGAAGGTGTGACCAGAAGAGCTGGGATAGACACTAGTGGCACGATCTTCAGGAAGTCCATCCAGCTTCTTGGCTTCGTCGATGACATCGGCATCATGGCACGGAGCTTTGAGACGATGGCGGGAACGAACATCAGACTGTAGGCTGAAACTAGGCCGATTGGACTTACCATAAACGCATCAAAGACAAAATACATGAATGGAACAGGTTCTAGGGTAAAACAATGTTAGCCTCCCACCCCGAGTTCATATTGACGGTGAAGAAATCGAGGTGATCTATAAGAATAGAAATAATGGATAGTATGTAAGTAAACATTGTTATAATCATTGTATGCAGTCTACACTCACTAAACAAAGATAGATTATTCAGCAGTGCCGGTGGTGTAGTGGTAAGCGTGATTACTTCTCACCCCAGCAGGCCTGGGTTCAATCCCAGTCGGCGCCGCCGGGATGTTCTGAGGCATAACATCTCTGATCACGCCTTCCCGGAAGGGAAGTAAAGCCGTTGGTCCCCGGTTCATGAGTTTATGGGTCGAAAGGTAGGTGAGCGGTTCCATATCATTAAAGCAACGAGTAATTTTCATCTTTTTTTGATTTGCATGAAACCTTGCATACAAGTTTTTGGGGAAGAAAAACGCCGTTTTGCATACTTGGTTCGCCATTTTGAATCTAGCCTTACTTATGAGAAGGGCCTATGAAAAATGCACATGATATCTTCAAAAAATTGTATCTCGGAAACGGTTTGTCCGATTGGTTTGGTGTCTTGAGCGAAGTTTTAGACAATTGTTGGTGTTATATGGAAAAAATATGTACGGTAAAAAAAAAAGTTTGGTATTTGTGTTTTGAACTAAAATATAAATTTTCCCTTTAAAGTGACATGTCAATAATTTTTATATTATCCTTATGTTATAGCTGACTAAAAATGCTATCTAGTGCACAGTAGGTTGTTCTGGAGGAAAATAGGTTACGATGAAAAAAAATGTTTTTTAAAAAAATACAATTTTCAAAAAAGCTATTAAGAAAAGCCAAAAAAGTTTGTCACCCTAATTTTATGAAAGTACATCAAATTTGCAAACAAAAAGTACTTCGGTAACATTTTTCTAAGATGCACCGTTTAGAAGATATTACTGATTTAATATTGTTTTTTTTTGATAACTTAATAAGTTTTGGCCCTTTTCGGATGTACTCCGTGTTTTTCTAGTTTCAAAAGTATTTTTTTCGGAATGATTGGAAAATTTTAAGTTAAAATAACACTGACAGCTTAAAGATTCGAGTGAAATTCTCTGCCTTAAAAGTATTTTAAAAAACAAGTTACAAAATCCCACTATCAGGAACAATGATTTCTTCAAGTGATTTTTGGTGCGTTGTGCTGAAAATGTGCATTCAACTCTTGCATATCGCCTAACAGTTTAATCCATTTAAACTGGATGTGTTTATACTGTGCATATTTTCTCTCTATTGCCGAACATCGCCACAGACATCAAACCGATGAGACAACTCGATTTCGAGATACACCTTTTTGAGAACTGCAAATGTAAGCTCCTCAATTAGCAAGATTCAAAAGAGCGAATTAAGCTTATTTTTCAGGGATGGTGATTGTGCGCAATAAAAAATAACATTATATGTTGGATATCATCAGTTTATTTTTATTCCTGTATTTTTATAAAATTATTGTTTACACAACTTTCTTAACAATATTGAATATTTTGGCATCATTGTCAGGACAGTTTGAATAAAGCTTTGCCTTTATTGTATTTTCTGATAGAGGAAGAAATGAGTGGAATTTTAGAGTTCCTTGAATTGTTTTAGCATTATTATATTGATTATTTAGCTGCAAAGACATATTTTCGTATTCTTCTGTAGTAGAATAACAAAATGACAACTTTGTAAGTTCTTCTTCTTTTCGTTTGTTTGCCCAATTAAACAACTCTCTTGCAGTCTTTATCGGGTGTTCGCGTTCTTTGGCTAAACTTGCTCTGGTAGCCATGCGTTTTATCGTACCTCCAATAGCATCGCATGGACCTTTTCCGTGCGATGTTGCGAAGAAATGCCATTCAGCGTCAATACCATACTTTGACTTAAATTTACAAAGGCTAGCTTGAACCTTGAGATGAATCAAATACATTATCTCTTTCCTTTCTTGCATCTGATGCCATATTTCTACTGGTTTTAAATTCGTCTACAATTTTTTGTACTGACCATGATTTTGGCAACAATGATAAAATTGATAGTTTTTCTTGCCTTGTGGCTGAATTTTAAAATTTAATTTTCATATTTTCTATGACTTCAGCAAACTCGTTTGCTTTTTCTGTTTTAGCGTCTAATTTAAAAAGATTTCTTCGTACACCTTCGACGATTTCAGCGCACTTTTTTTCAGGATAGTGAACATTTTTAACCTTACCTAAATCTATAGGCGAAACACGAATAGCTGCTATTCCTCGGTTGAATATTTCGACGTCTACAGGCATCGTGAAGTCTTCATTTGATTTAATTGTGCTTAGCGTTGACTCTGATGGTATCGTGACCAAACTTTCATAGCTTTGCGAATCAGGTACATCAGGTATGGTCTGAACAGTTGGCATCCTTGAGCCGCCGGCTACGCTTTGTTCCTCGTTTTGGGTGAGGTAAGCTATTGAATCAATATGTAGACGGCAAGACGAACAAACACGAAAATCCTTGGTGTTCAGTGTGGAAACCTTGGAAAATCCAATTTTTTTTTTTTATTATAGTCATTTTAACACTCTTGCGTCATTCGTGACTTGTCCGGGGGTGAGATTTGAACTCGTGACTTTGGCGTGAGAGGTATGGATGTTAACCACTATGCCGGGGTCGCCCCCTGGAAAATCCAATTGATTTTAGTTTTTGGATGATACCATCCGTGAGATATCGCAGCTCTTTCGAACACTGAATGTCTTTGAATGGGCGAATACATCTTATTTTACTCATTTTGTAATCTGTAACATAGAAAATATTTTCCAATTGTTAGTTTTGTACGAAAATATCACAAAACATATAATTAAAATGTGTATTTAAAACTTACCTTTGCACCAAAACTTTCCCCTAGTAATTCTGGATGAATTCAGAACCGAGTCAGACTATATTATACAGCTCACGGGTAGAAATCATAGAATGCTGGGTAAAGATTGTTGGAAGATAGGTAGAGTTGAACGCTCAGGTATCGTCGAACCTTCAGGTATGAGTTTGGAGAGTTGGAGCGAGGTAGATTTGCTGGGGTAGGTATATTGTTATTGAAGAAGATTGTAAATTGTATATACCTGGAATGAATAAAGAGTGCGGCGGTTGTTGATTGAGGTATCAGTCGGCAGCCCTCTAGTTTGATGGAAGGTGACTACTGCGTTCTTTTTATTTATTATTAAGGAACGGTCAAAGACGGAGCTAGCCTCGTTATGGCCAGCGTGGCCATGGTGGACTAGTTCCAACAAAGACCATGTTTACAATCACCAACTGTACGTAGTACAGCTAACTGGTATCTGATTACCTGTATCTAATACTTGTTAGCACGTTTTCAGCACAACGCACCAAAAATCACTTGAAGAAATCATTGTTCCTGATAGTGGGATTTTGTAACTTGTTTTTCAAAATACTTTTAAGGCAGAGAATTTCACTCGAATCTTTAAGCTGTCAGTGTCATTTTAACTCAAAATTTTCCAATCTTTCCGAAAAAAATACTTTTGAAACTGGAAAAACACGGAGTACATCCGAAAAGGGCCAAAACTTATTAAGTTATCAAAAAAACAATATTAAATCAGTAATATCTTCTAAACGGTGCATCTTAGAAAAATGTTACCGAAGTACTTTTTGTTTGCAAATTTGATGTACTTTCATAAAATTAGGGTGACAAACTTTTTTGACTTTTTTTAATAGCTTTTTTGAAAATTGTATTTTTAAAAAACAATTTTTTTCATTGTAACCTATTTTTCTCCAGAACAACCTACTGTGCACTAGATAGCATTTTTAGTCAGCTATAACATAAAGATAATAAAAAAATTATTGACATGTCACTTTAAAGGGAAAATTTATATTTTAGTTCAAAACACAAATACAAAACTTTTTTTTTTACCGTGCATATTTTTTCCATATAACACCAACAATTGTCTAAAACTTTGCCAAAGACACCAAACCAATCGGACAAACCGTTTCCGAGATAAATTTTTTTGAAGATATCATGTACATTTTTCATAGGCCCTTCTCATAAGTAAGGCTAGATTCAAAATGGCGAACCAAGTATGCAAAACGGCGTTTTTCTTCCCCAAAAACTTGTATGCAAGGTTTCATGCAAATCAAAAAATACAAAAAATAAAAACTGGAAAAATTTCCCACTTGTTCGTGGAACCGCTCAGGTGTGGGAGCTGCCTCCCTGGCGTCGGTAGCATTGGTGCTCAGCACGGAAAACAAGATCGACGGAAAACAAATCAAAGAAAAAAAAAAAAAGATGGATTATAATTTAATATAAACTAATATTTTATATAAACTCAAAATTATACTTAGTTCGAATAACGGAGTGAAATTCGTTCAGTGTTTAGGTTTATATACAAATCAATGTTTATTATTCTGTCAAACTCAAAGCCGCCCGCTTATGTTCGTTTAACTTTCTTGCGTCGGTTCTGGTCTGTATCGGTTTTGTGGATATTTAGTGTAAAAACTTGTGCAAATATTTGAAAGAAGATTTCATAAGCGTAAGGTATGTTATAAAAACAAATATAAAGAGCAAACAATCTAGACATATAACTTTCTTTTCAGGATGAACCGAATATACGAAGAACTTGGAGAGGAAGTCACGGCCATCTTAGTCGGTAAGTGTTGAAAGTGCATCCGCTGGTTTTGTTTTCCGAATAACTGCCTTTCGCAGAAACAATGAATCTTTGGCCTGTACAATTCAACTCTACAAAATGTATGGTCAATAGCCGTAAGTAGCTTTGTGAACAGACATCCAGACAACAATTTCGCGAGCTCACGCAATGTAGAACGATCATCACGTAATCTTCCTGATTGTGGTGTTTGCGTGGGCGAGCTACATAGCAATAAATTATGAAAAAAATGAAGAATGAAATCAATGTTTACAAAGTTTCTTACGGTTATACATATGACCGTTTATGCAATGTTTCTTCATGATATTAAAAGTTATCTTTGAACTAATCTATCAAGTAAAAATCCAAGAGGTTCAACTAATTGGAATTCCATTCTTTGTAACTAAATTTTTTAAAAAGCACAAATTGATGGGTAAAAACTATAAGGGACAATCCTATGGGGCTGTACGCAATGGTGACGTAGGACTACGTTGTCCAATATAATACATCTTATTTGTTAGCTGCAGCAGAAGCTTGTGTTTTGTGTAGGAATAGGAATTTGAGCGGGTTCTCTCTTTAGTATGACGCGCTTGACATAGTTGGCCCACAGCAACTCACGATGAGCTACTGATTCCGATCAATAGCGGTGCGGCTTCTTTCTCCTTCTATGGATGCTCATGTGGGCTGCAGCTCGCTGTTTGCAGGCAGCCTTTCGCTATGTATTGGAGAACACCACCCCTCACCACGCGGTGAGTGATTAAACACTGTTTGGTGAGACCGGATGGAATTCAACTTTGAAATCTGTGCTAGGGAAATCGCTTTTCGAAGGCAATCGGTGATAATTTTAATTATCAAAGCAACAGTTGCATATTCGTGCAAGTCTTAAATTTAGCAGATGCGTAAAAATATATCTGATCGATTGGTTATAAAATTATTGAAATTGGTCCAGCTAAGTTATCAACGTTCAAAATCTTTCATAATTTTGTTACATGTTCCATTTTCGGTTTTCACAAAGTGTACCCCCATATAGAAATCACAGACCTAGTCCTACGTCAAAAAAACTCCGGGGTTATGCCTTGTTCAGACTTCAGAGTTACAACTTGCTATTAATCGACAAAAAATTCATTAAGATCATGTTATAACTGCTCAATTTCACCCGTCTGCCTACCGTATGCGTGATAATGTTTGCACCGTTGAGCAAAGTCAAAATAAATAAAAAATTCAAAAATTTCGTTTTCGAGTTTTTTTTATTTATTCAAAGAGGGGATGTTTCTCAGAGTCTTAAACTATGTTAATCATCGATCGAGTTTCCACTTGCTGCAATTACGGCCTCCACACGCTGCTGGAATGCACTGCAGGTTCTAATAATGTAGTCTGGATCCATTTCTCTCCAGGTACGGGTCAATGTTTGTCTGAGGCTTGCTGTACTCGGGTGGCGTTTAGAACAGGCCTTGACCTTCATGACGCGCCATATTGAGTACTCCAGGGGATTAAGATCGCGGTTGCATGGCGGCCACATATCCTTCACCCAGAACGGAAGATGTTCCTGCAACCATTTCTGAGTGCGGTTCGAGGTGTGGCACGGAGCCCCATCTTGTTGAAATACAACATTTGGCTTCGGACCGTACTGTTCTTTGATCCACGGAAGAACATACTTAAAATCCCGATGTAGACCTCCGTGTTGACCTTGTCGCCTTCTGGTATGAACACCGGGTCCATTTTTTTTGCCATCGGAAGCTACCAATCCAAACACCATAACGCTAGCAGGATGCTTGGTTAGATACACGTTCTTGTGCCCATCGGCCACGTCTTTTGCCGGAAGAGAACTAATATACCGGTCGGTTCTGGAATTTGATACGGGATCGACGGTTAACATGCTCTCGTCGGTGAACAGGATGACCGGATTTTTTCGCTTAAAAAAGTTCAAAATTTTATTGCATCGTTCAACTCGTAGCTCCCGGATGCGGTTGGTAATCATGTGAGTTTTTTTTTTCGTGCCCTCAACTTCGCCCCGCAATCTCTCTTTACGGTATTCCGTGCCGTAAAGTCACTGATCCCGTGTTCCTTTTCCATTTTCCTTATTGAACGCACTGGATTCACCCGAATCTTCCTTTTGATAGCAGCGATAACCTTCGGAACCCGAGCTGACCTAGGACGACCTGTGGCCACCTTCGCGGATAGTTGTCCTTTCTTTTCTCGGTCTAAAATCCTTTTGATGGTCCATAGGGACACTCCCACGCCGATTGAAATGTCTTTTTGCGACATTTGCGCGTGGGACAAATCACGAATACGCTGCCACTTCGTCATGGTGCAACTGCCAAATTAAGTAAATCATTTTCTTTTATACACAGCCTACTACGGTTGGGGCATGAAGTAGTTCGCCTCCTCGTGGTGTGCCCTGGAAACGTTAATTATCGAACCCAAGGGAGAGATATTGCGGCTAAACGAAGTACAGCAGAGTAAGGACGCTGGAGCCCCATCCAGCTCGTCACAGGAGGTCGATAACCCCTGCACAAACCCTCGTTGTGCAAAGGCAGGAGTGACACCGGGTTCTTAGAGTGTAGACGACTCTGACCAAGTCGCAGCACACGCAGCTGGTACGCAGTCACATCTGTCCTGTCCCGCCGTGGACAGTTGGCTTGCTATCACGTCTGCTCTAGAACTCAGGCTAACAATTAACAGCGAACGATAAGAGTAAGGCCCTGCACAATGATAAACGCAGTGTGGAAAATTAAAAATTAATAATCAAGTTAGTTTCAAGATGCATGATTTATTGCCAACACATCAGATTAATACTTTCTATTTGGGAAACCACATATCAAGAGCAACATGTGAAAAGGGCATAAAAGCTATTTGTTAACAAACCTTTGTAGGCCCTTTTCTCGTCAACCGAAGGTCGCCCACGCAAACCATCATCATCAATGGGTAGTGAAAACTGTGTTGTTGATGTTGTGTGGTATCCGTTGTCTAATGTTTAAGTGTTCAGTTTGTACATCCTCCGGTTGAAGACGGCGTCAATTCAGTGCCAACATTTCAAAAGGGCGAAATTGCTTTCGTCGTTGATTTCTCGAAAATACAAGCACACACATGCACATTAACCACAATAGCATTTAAGGGTTATCAGTCATGTAGAAAAATACGCAACAGGGGCCAGGGGATCCAAAGTTTGTGCTTCATTAAACGTAAACAAACGTTTAACTTTTAAATTGATTGTCATGCAATTTTCTTTTACGCTCTATTTTTTCCTTGATTTGTTTTCCTTCGATCTTGTTTTCCGTGCTGAGCACCAATGCTACCGACGCCAGGGAGGCAGCTCCCACACCTGGACGCTACCTATCGACTCATCGACTCATGAACCGGGGACCAACGGGTTTAGTTCCCTTGCAAAGGAAGGCGTGATCAAAGAACATCCCGGCGGCGCCGACTAGGATTGAACACAGGCCTGCTGGGGTGTGAAGTAATCACGCTTACCACTGCACCACCGGCGCCGCTTATTACGTATCAGTGGGTGTTTCTGTGAGGTAAGTAATAAACCGGTTCTACTAACGAGAGAATTAACTTTATTGATTGGGACTTTAAATAGAAATATAGCTTTCAACATAAAGCCATTCGAAATCGAACTCGCGGTTTTTATATTCTTCTATTGACTGAAAACGTAGCATACACTGATTGAAAACGGTACATGGAAAATGAAATGAACATACCTAATATTTCCTCCCTCCTTCAAGAAAGAAATACAAAGGTGTGCGTGTTAACTCGTTGTCGTTGTGAAAACATCGTATATGATCAGTATGGCGTTTTAGATGCCTTCCGTTGAAAACAATCTCGTAGTGCAAATCTCCCAATCGAGCGAAAATAGTTCCTGGAATCCACTTGTCCATCCGCGCATTTCCCGAGAGAAAGTAAACTCGTTCTCCTGGAGCGAATGCACGGAGCGAATGCACGGAACGAAGACAGAAAAGCTGCTCGTTGCTTCTGGTACTGGTGCTGGTATCCTGTGGTCTGACGAGATCCAATCTTGTTCGGATGTTTCGCCCCAGAAATAATTTCGCTGGTGAATCTCCTGTTTCAGTGTGAGGAATTTTATAGTACTGCTGCAGGAACACGTTTAGGTTGCGTTGTAAATTCTCGCTCGTTGTGCCCATCGCCTTCAGTGCACTTTTGACAGTCTGGACGTAGCGCTCGGCCTGACCATTTGTTGCCGGATGGTAGGGAGCTGAAAGTTTGTGGTACTTAACTCCACTCTTCTCTAGGAACGCCTTGAACTCCGCTGCAGTAAACTGCGGACCGTTGTCCGACACAAGTGTTACAGGTGCTCCATACGCCGCAAAGAGTCCGTCAAGAATCTTGATAGTGGCAGTTGCTGTTGTGGAAGAGGTGATTTTAACTTCGAACCATTTGCTGAATGCGTCGACAATTATTAGAAGCATTGAACCTGCTACGGGGCCAGCGTAATCAACGTGGATACGTTCCCATGGACCGTTCGGATATTCCCAATGGTGGCTGCTGAACTTCGGTGGTGCTGCTTCATGACGGGCGCATTCCGGACATCACTTCCCAGTTCTCTCGATGTCCGAATCGATTCCAGGCCAATAAACGTAGGATCGTGCCAGAGCTTTAATTTTGACGATGCCAACGTGTGCTACGTGTAGGTCGTTTAGGATTGCCTGACGAAGAACAGCTGGTATGACCACTCGGTGTTCGAAGAGCAAGCAGTTGGCAGCTATTGTATATTTGACTTCCGGAGCTTTGAAGCCTGCCTGTGCAAGATTCCAACCCAAGTCCAATTCTCGAACGATTTCTCCAAGCTGAGGGTCCTTCCGTGTTTCACGTGCTATATTTTCGGCTCGCACTGGCAGTTGCTGTATTTGGAGATGAGCAAACTGTTCGAATTCATCCTCGATATTTCCTCCCTCGGTACATACGGCGTTGACATCGGATTGAGTTGTTCTACTCGGTATTCGGGAACAATAATCCGCGTTGGTGTTCAGGTTGGTTGGCTTGTAGACGATGTTAAAGTTGAAATGTGCTAGATAGTCAGCGTAGTTTGCCATTCGACTGATGCAGAGCGTAGGAAGCGACTTCTCCGGATGCAGAATCTGCGTTAGCTACTTGTGGTCCGTAATCAGGGTGAATTTGCGGGCATACAGGTAATGAAAGAACCTTTTGATCGCCCACTCGATCGCAAGGGCCTCCTTGAAGGGGGTTGCTCCGTTTTCGACATCGTGCAGCTGGCATACGCTGTTGGCCGCTCCGTTCCGTTGCTCAGCTGATGTGAAAGGACGGCACCAAGTCCTGTTTTGCTCGCATCCGTCGCCAAAATTACTGGTAATGCTGGATCGTACGGCATCAAAACTTGCGGTGAGACAAGGGCTTGCTTCAGGTCTTGGTATGCTCTGTCAGCTTCAGGTGTCCATCCAAATGTGTCACTAGCCAGCATATCACGCATATAAGCTGCAACTGCTCTGGGGTTTCCGGACGTGGCGCATCACGGATTGCTTCAATGTGCTTCTCTGACTTGTGCAGACCGTGGCGATCAATTCTATGGCCCAGGCATTCGAGAGACGACGTAGCGAAAATACATTTCGAACGGTTGAGTTGTAGTCCGTGTTGTTTCAACCTGTCCAAGGTAGCTGTGAGGGCTAGTAGAAGATCATCGAAGTTGTCTGCCGAAACGATGATGTCGTCGTAAAAGCTGACGACGTTGTCCAAGCCTTGAAGAACGGTCTCCATGCGTCGTTGCCAAATAGCCGGAATATTCGCAGCACCATAAACAGCTCTCGTGGGGCGAATGAGTCCATGCGTTGCAGTATTGAGTGTGAGCACATGACGGAAGTCACTGTCGATCGGTAGATGGGTGTAGGCGTCGGTCAAGTCCAGATGACAAAACAAAGAGGCACCCTTCATTTTGTTGAAAATTGTTTCGACATGTGGTAGATAGTGTTTGGTATGAAATAATAATAATAATAATTATCATGATAACAATGCATATTGAATGTATCAAAACTAGAAAGCTGAGCGTCGAGTAACGCCATTCTCAATTTGAGTAGAATTGAGTTATTTGTTTATTTGTTTATTTGTTCTTCGTCTTCGACAGTGTCGTACAGACTAGTTTAACTTATGCTATGTTTTTAATCCTATTTTTAAAACAATTTTTGGACACATTAAAATCAAACAAATCACTAACATTGTTGAAAGCTCTGAGGCAAGAACTGAGCGGGTTGTTATGACCATAACATGTTCTATGTGCGGGAACTGCGATAAGTGCTGAGTACCGCAGCTGACGCTGTGGAACGTTCAGTGATACTTGCAGGAGAAGATCCGAACAGTCGACGTTATTCTGGACGATATCGAATATAACCAGCCGCTGCAATTTCAGCCGTCTTGCCGATAGCAGTTCCAGATCAATTAGTTGACATCGTTCTGGATATGCAGGTAGATGGACAGGATCATTCCACGGTAGGTGCCGAAGAGCAAAGCGAATGAATGATTTCTGCACACGTTCGATGCGGATCACCTGAGATGTATGGTACGGTGCCCAAATGGGAGCAGCATATTCCAGGATACTTCGCACTAAAGCACAGAACAAGGCTTTTAATGTGTGCACGTCGGTGAATTGAGATGCATTGCGGCGAATGAACCCAAGAACAGTAACGGTGGATATATGTTCGTTGAATCGAAGCTTACAATCCATGATAACTCCTAAATCACGGATAGACTGCACACGTTCCAGCGGAGCAGTGTCAATATTGTAAAGATGATTGATGGGAATCCAACAACGGCTAAAAGTGATCACCTTGCACTTATTGATGTTCACGCACATTCCATTTTCCTTGCACCATCGTGAAAGGGCATCGATGTCAATCTGCAGAGCAACACAGTCCAAAACAGACTTGATGACTCTGAAGATTTTGAGGTCGTCGGCAAAAAACAACTTTCCAGAAGATATTTGCAGGCACAAGTCATTGATGAAGAGCACAAAGATCAATGGACCTAACACACTCCCTTGTGGAACTCCAGATGGAATGTAGAAGGTCCTGGATCGTGCTGAGTTCACCTGGACGAATGCTTTCCTACCAGTCAGGTAAGACATTAGCCAGTCGGCTATCCAATCGGGAAAACCCATATGTCTCAGCTTTTCCACGGCATAGCTATGCGGAACAGTATCAAATGCTTTCGAAAAATCAATGTATACAGAGTCCACTTGATTCCGGCTTTCAATCTCACGAAACAAAACGTTGGTGTAGCATAATAAGTTGGTTGTTGCAGAGCGATGGGGAACGAATCCATGCTGGTATTCCGAAATTATCGGTTTTGCTGCAGACAGTAAGACCTCGTGGACCAAGGATTCAAAGAGCTTTCCCAGGCAACAGAGAATCGAGATCCCGCGGTAATTTTCAACGTGCCGCACGCTACCCGATTTGTGGATGGGAATCATTTTGGCAGTTTTCCATAAACCTGGGAATGTTTTTTCATTTAACGATCGATTGAACAGTATCGTCAAAGGTTTAACTATAGACTCGGCGCAATTCTTCAGCAGTGTTGGAGTTAAACCGTCGACTCCGGCTCCTTTCGACGCATCTAGTTTGGCTAACGCTCTCAACACTTCCTCACGAGAAAAATTGAAAAAAGGAAGGTGGATATCATGGGATGGCACATTTTGAAAACAACCCGGGTGAGGTTGGGGCGACTCCGCATTAAACACACTTTGAAAGAAGGTCGAAAAAAGATTAGCTGCCTCTTCAGAAGAGCAGGCCAAAGCGTCACCATACTTGACATTGTCCGGAACACGATTGCTTGCCCTTTGTTGCTTCACGAACCTCCAGAACATTGATGGGTTTTGTTTCAAATTCGATTGCAGCCTCTGCATGTATTCATGGTAGCTTGATGCTACGAGCTCTTTGTAGGACAGTTCCACAAGGTGAAGCGATTCTCGGTTTTCAATGGTTTTGTTAGCGAAGAATCGTTTACGTGCTTTACGCAGTCTGTTGCGCAGGTTTCTTAACTCAATGGACCACCAGGGCTTCCTGTTGGCTCCACTAATAGCAGGGCGGCGTCGAGAGACCTTCAAGTGGAGAATTTCGTAAAGCTTGTCGTAAAACAGAAGAACAATATCATCGACAGAGTGCCCCTGAAGAAGCTGCTCCCAGTCAACCGATGAAAATTCTGCATTGAGAGATTCGAAGTCGCAGCGCCTAAGATCCAGATCAATAGAGTCCGACTGAGCGTTTGCTGGAACGTGCACACATCTATGTACATCAACTTGAACTTCTAACGGCGGATGGTGAGGATCGATAGGCAAGAGTGGTAAAACAGGATGCGATATTTCAAAATCGTCAGGAGCGTTCGTAAAAGCCAGATCGAGTAGCCTGCCATTCGGGTTTGAGATTGAGTTTAGTTGAACCAAACCACATGTAGAAATGGATTCGGTAAGTACGAGTTCTTGTTCGCTGGAGGCATTCGCAGGCAGGTATCCATTGACATCTTCATCGAAGGTCCATTGCAGCTGAGGGAGATTGTAATCCCCAAGAAGTAAGACTATGTCGCTGGCCGCCGATCGATCAGCAACATACTGAACAGCGGAAGAGTGGGTGGAATATAACGCAGGATCAGAATTCGGACGAAGGTAAATACCGAAAATGTGCAGAGACCGGTTTGGTAGTTTCACGCACACAGCGACTTGCTCAAGCTGTCTACAGTCGGTTAAAGATACCTCGGTACAGTGCAGACTCAATTTTACTGCAACGAGCACACCCCCGCCTCTCGACAAGTTGCTTGTTGATTCACTACGATCACATCGAAACAGCGAGTAATCCGATGTTAGCTCCGCATCGATTATATCGGGCCGGAGCCACGTTTCGGTGAGAACGACCACATCGTAATCGCAGCTGGATAATCCTAACTTCAAGTCAGATGTTTTCGTTCGTAGACCTCTGACGTTTTGGTAATAAACCGACAGAAATCGATGTCTTGATGGGGTTCCACTACTGCCCCCACAGTCGTCGAACGAGGTCACGCAACGCTGGTAATCGGGTGCACTAGAAAGTGAATGATCATCAGGGAGCGAGCAGGTTGTTAAGCTTGAGTACTTGCCGGTGTTCACTGTTTGGAAGACCCCCTCTCCACTCCCGACAACGGGACCGAGACACTGATGGCAGGATACTAAGTTGATACGGGATGCAAACTGGACCATGTCGGGAGGATCGGGGGCTTCCATGATGCTGTATAGCGGGCGTCTCGGTGTCGAAGTGTAGTTGGTTTGTGTCGATGAAGTAGTTGATGCAGTATTAGCAGTCTCGGTTTCGATCTCGTCATTGGTGTTTGAACAAACAGAAGTCACAGTGCTATAAGTCGAAGGTACATCAGGCGAAGCATAAGTCGATAGTGGAAAGTACTTGCCTGATAATTCCGGTTGGAAGAGCATTAATACGATGATTTAACTAAACGCACACACATACGCACGCTTGAACGAGCCAAGGCTTATGTGTTTCGGCTTCTGCATGATTGAACCAGTCATTTGACCAATCTTCTTGCGCACGGTTGTGCATTTGCTTTCCGGATGGTCTTTGTTGCGACAAATGGCCGAGACTTGCAACCTCGGTCAGTTCACGACACTTAGGTATTGGGTGCTCGTCGACTATCATCCTAGGATTGACGGTAGGTTTATAGTTCCCGGTGATCCGAATGTTTCCGGTTTTCTTCACCACGATGTGAGTCGGTGATGCCCATTCCGAAAAGTCCACCTTTTCGTAGAATCCTGCAGAGATTTCCTTGTCGATTTCAGCTGCATAGCGATCACGCAGAGCAAGAGGTACATCCCGAGCCTTTGCAAAAATTGGAGTTACTCCTGACTTTAAATGCACTTTTGCTGGCGGTCCAATCAGTTTACCGGGAACTTCACTGAAGATTTCTTCGTAGTTGTCCAGTAGTCCTGACAGTTGCGCTCGTTGATTTGGAGTAATTTCGGTGGATGTAACCGTATTGACAGATGAGTCTACAGCGAACATTTGGTTCAAATTTATCTGGTCAGAAAACTGAGAAATCCACTCGCGCCCAAAGAGAGGGTCGGAATCTCCTTACACCACGTACACGTTCAGTCTGCACGATGTTGATCCGACGGATACATGCACAGGAAGGCGACCAAGGCAGTTGATCCTGTGACCAGAGTAGCTTGAAAACTGTCTATTTGTCGGCAGTAACGCAAATCTTGCCTTGATTCCTCTCAGCTTCGATTCCGAAATGATTCCACACGGTGCTCCAGTATGCAGTTCCATTTGAAGGTGTTGGCCATCGATTACAACGTCGATCATTTTCTTTTTCGAATGACTTTTGTCGTCAACTTGACCCAGTGTCTGTACCACATCGATTTTGGTAGCTGGGTTCTCCGACGACTCTACTTGATCAGTGGAAGAGTTTTGGAACTTCGACCTTCCCGATCGACACACCTTGGCGATATGGTATTTTCTATTGCACGTGTTACACCTAGCATCGCGGAAACGACATTGATTCCGCATGTTTCATATCCGAGCTTGTTCGTAGCCTCAGGTTCCGTCGATGAGGTTCCCGTGTTGACTTCCCTTGCTGTGTTACGGGTTGCTTCCAGCGTGTGCGCGATGTCGTACGCAGCCTTAAATGTTGCCGGATTTTTCGCGATGATTTCGTCGCACATAGGGTAGAGCACTACTTCAGCCTAATCGCCCATTTTGGGCCTATCGAGCAGAAACCTTCAAATAAATCCATGATTTCAGAGTTAACAAGTCAATTATGCGTTTGGTTCGATACTTTAGTTAATAAGCTACCGAACAAAGTCAATGAGAACGCGTGATATGAAAGTTTGCACCGATAATTTCCAAAAACAAAAGAAGCGCTCTGACCGAATCAATTTTTATCTTCATCCGATAGGCCGAAGTGAAGTCATTGGCGTTTCAATGCGTTAGGCCGAGTTTAGAATCCGTAGGCCGAGTTTGGCGTCAAGAAACAGTGTTAGACTTTTGACAATATCTCAACGATTGGTTTCTCGTTTTCAAATCTTACGGTACGTACGGAAAGGATAATAAATTTGAAAGCCATCAGTAATAATAACATTCCGTTTGGTGCTAAACTGCGCTAGATTAAGAAATACTAAGTAATGGTTGTGCTTAATAGGCTGGAAATGGGGTAGTTAACCCTATCCTTAGCTTCTAGCCCGTGCAAAAACTGTTCAATCAGCATCCGATCCAAGAATTCACCGTATTCACAGTATGCAGCGCCTTGCTTCAAACGAAGAACGAACTGGGGAACAGATTCACCCTTATTCTGTACGATGTGTCGAAATTTGATGCTCTCGACGAATTTGTTCTTGGTGCGATCAAAATGAACGATGAGAGTGGCGCATAAATCATCGTAGCTAATCCCGGCAGGGTCACGGGGACTCACAAGGAACTTCAATGCGTTGTTGAGCTCTGCCCCCATGTGTACTCTAGCATAATTCGCGTACTGAGCTTCCGGAATGTGACTCAGCTGCAATGCCCACTTGAACCTCTTGAAGTAGTCAGCGACGGATACTTCTTCCGTGGAGCGGAACTCTGACATGGAGAACGGGGGTACCTTCGGCGACGGAGCGGCAGCTTCTCCTGCCTGATCCGGATTCGCTTGTTGGACGACACTTCCCATTGATGCTCTCAGAGCCTGCGCGATCATTTGGGACAGAGCCTCCATGAGCTCTGGAGTCACTTGTGCCATTTTTGTTTTCCGAAGTATGAATTTTTCCGAAGATCCTAACCTCACATTCAGAACGCTACAGGTTTTTCCGAACTATCCCACTTCTGACACCAAATATTACGTTTATATCAGTGGGTGTTTCTGTGAGGTAAGTAATAAACCGGTTCTACTAACGCGAGAATTAACTTTATTGATTGGGACTTTAAATAGAAATATAGCTTTCAACATAAAGCCATTCGAAATCGATCTCGCGGTTTTTATATTCTTCTATTGACTGACTGAAAACGTAGCATACACTGATTGAAAACGGTACATGGAAAATGAAATGAACATACATAATACCGCTAATTCAATAGTGTCGTCCATGTACAACTAAAATAATTATTGTGTAATCTTCAAAATAAAATCAAATATCCGGAATATAAGACTGTCCGGTATTCGGTACATTACACAGAAAGATTATTTCACAGATATCTGTGAAATTTTACCGAAATCCGAGCAGTAGAACCTTCGGTAAACAGATCGGTGAATATCAGTGAAAACCCAAAAATCTATGAAATAATCTTAGTGTGTACGCTATGTTGCAAATTTAAATAAAACCAAATGCAAATGCAAATAAAACCATGGAAATTTATATCAAATTTGATTTTGGTCCTAAAAAGCTGGAGAACTGGTTCCATTACTGACACACTTACCATACACACTCAGAAAAATTTATGTAAATTTAGGTGCTCTGAGAGTGACGTATACGAGCGTCAATTTTGAAATAAAGTTGAGTCATAACAGACGCAAAGTATAGCTCAATCAAATGTACTTTTCGTCAAGAAAAGAACTCTTCAGTCTCGGAGCACTTAATATTACAAGACATGTTTGTTTACGTCTCATCTCTTATGTCAAATATGGATTCCGTCACGAGTAAAATGATTTATTTCTAAGGATGTGAACCATTTGCCGAGTTAAATTTAACTCGTGGTTAAAAATGACATTTCGAAAGTTATTTCTTATGTTCGAAAATCCCCGTGCTGTCGATCGACCGGTTTTCGAGCCACGGTCGTCAAAATTTAATTTCTTGTCTGTCAGAAATAACCATGCCCGGATAGCAGGGTTAATCGATAACTTTCCATCTGTCAAATTTTAACCAAAAGTTTAAAAAAAATCGCTAAATGGTTCAGAGCCTAAGGCTGTGAACCATTTGCCGAGTTAAATTTAACTCGTGGTTAAAAGTGACATTTCGAAAGTTATTTCTTCTGTTCGAAAATCCCCGTGCTGTCGATCGACCGGTTTTCAACCCACCGTTGTCAAAATTTAACTTCTTGTCTGTCAGAAATAACCATGCTCGGATAGCAGGGTTCATCGATAACTTTCCATCTGTCAAATTTTAACCAAAAGTTAAAATAATCCACCAAATGGTTCAGAGCCTAAGTGTGTACTGTTCAGAAATTCAACCACAACGAAATGAATTTCCCTAAATATCAAAATTCTTAACAGTTAACGGCTCAATCGAGAAAACAAATTGTAAATAAGAATGTTCTAAACTTTGTTCACAAGTCATTCGCACATTCGTCGTAAACAATGCACGAAAAAGTTCTCCGAAAGATGTCTATATTTGTGATCATTTGCATACATTGGAAAGCACAGAAGATCACAAGACGCTAAGCAGAGGACTTTGTTTCAAATTCAATAAGAAATTCATATTTCACTTGTCCTTTCTTGCTGTTTCCATTGGCAGATTGTTTGTGTTCGGTAAAACAATATATATCCTCCAAAAGATGAACACGAATAAAACAAAACAGCTTGTTTGCTGAAAAATCCTTCGTTTACATGTTTATTTACCTTTGGCGGCGCCTTTGCTGTCCCCTTTTGGCATTCAATACCTCGGATGGCTCTTTTGAGAATGCAAATTTCCATGATTTCTGCAACTCATGGTTCAAATATTCGATTGCAAGTGGGAAAATCGTTTCTTACAGAATCGACCAATCGAAATAAAGTATGCTTTATTCTACCGAAGGGTCAAAGTGCATCTTATGCGCACTTCAGCAATATACCCTTCAATCAATTACGCCACTAACGACGTCAATTCTCACATTATTTACCCCACTTCGATGTCGCCGCGCCCGAGGTGGGTAGGTAGGTACGTGTGTGAGTGTTTATGAGCCGTAGGAGGCGACGTTCAATGGCTCGAGCCGCTCGCTGAAAGGAACCGCAACCACACAGCCAACGGTCAGAAACATCACATAAAAATCAATTTACATCCCTTACGCCTTTTCTCACAGAAGGGCTATCTGCAGCAGACTGGTTCAAGTACCTCAGGAGTTGAATAAGTAAATGCCCAATGGGTCAAAGTGATATATTTTAAACCAGTCTTTGCTTCAAGATCTCAACCAGCATGAAAAAGAGGTTACCCGCAGAATTCAGCCAGCAATCGCAAAGGTGCGGAAAGGTACCAAAGCAATCAATACTATTTGATTTGATTTAATATAAATGCTTCAATAAGCGCAAACAACTTGCCGATATCCCGCAGGAACGAAGGCGAATATTCTTTACAAGAAACAATAATCATGTTAAACATATATGAGTTCGATACCAAAGTCGATACCGCGCCGCGCTGTGAGCTCAAATTGTGATTAATGAGCTATAAATTGTGAACCGATCGATACCGGCACCGTACCTGCAGCAGTGTTTCATTCGTAAGTCAATTCGGCTAATGTATTTATTAAGCTGAATCCGGCCGATCGGTGGATTGCAAAAACTGATCAATCGAACCAAACCTGCACAAGCAAACGGAGCAGAGCAGAGAGATTTGTTTCCGAGAGGGATATTTATCATTTACATATTCTCTGGCACCGGTTGGGACTTTCTTCTCGTTGGTTGACTTTGCACGCTTTGAACTGATACCGATTTGGGAATCGATGGGAATGAAGATACAAAGTTAGAGACCGGTTGTAAAATGGCTCAATTGTGATTCGAATTGTTCTCTGAACATTGTGTAGGGAAGAGCAGATTTCAATATTTGAAAAGACAATTACCTAACCGAAAATGAAACATCGAAATTAGTGCCATGCGGTAATGTTAAAATGATTACTTCTACAATGCGTTACTGTAACATTTTCATTTAAAGGTGTTTTCCATACAATTCCATTAATTAGGTATATACTGAACGCAGCAATGATTGCGATTGTGGTGGGAGTCTATTTAAATCGGCATATCTATGTTCATAGAATTAACCGCATCAATGATCCGTCAGCTTATTAGCGTTCCCATTGACTATTTAGGTTATTTTTGTCACGACCAACATAAACCACAACTCACATAGCCGCCCCTTGCACATTCTAGTTCAAGGCAATCACCGAAATCACGAACGACCGACCTTTCAAAGACGACGAAATTCGGTGAGTCATCCCGGCTCAATTTTTGACTAATTACGAATCATAAATTTCAATCAATCTGTCGATTGTATATTGCTCCATAGTTCCCGCTCGAAAGGTTACAAGGCTCAATTTTGGGGGGGGGATTTGAATAGAATGTTTTAACACTTTTCATAAGATCCACGCATGGCTCGTGCTAAGGTGGCCTCCATAGGTAAAGGGTCAATCAGGCCAATCAATCATGCAGATCTCACCAAAGAAAGGCACCGATCACTACACCGATCGCGCAGAGGAAAGTGAGACCCGCTCGTATTGTTGGTAACAAGGCGGTGTTGCTCTTTTGATTATTGTTATTGTTTGGATCAATCTTCACCCGCTGACAGCGGTTTGTTTACATTTCCCGCTGCGGGTTACCTGTATGTATACTATACATATACACATAACTTTGTTTTGCTCTTCGTTTTTACCTTAGCTTGATGCTTCGTTCCTTTCTATGAAAGCACGATCCGCCGAATTCTACTTCGAGAAATCACGTTATTATTTATGCGCCATAATTACGAAATTTATTACTCCATTATGTCCGATTTTCGCACCTTCGCAGACTTTGCTTGTATTCTTCTTAATCATGTTCACCTGATCGTTCCTTTTATAAGATGATGCTTTCATGGTACTAACACAAAAATCAGGATTTCGGTAATTATTATATTTGTTTATTTTTAAAGTTCATTTTTGCTGAATTATTGGTAAAATTGCCTCAATTTACATATACCTTTAAAAGAATTAAAAGTAATCCGTACAGCACCCAACAGGGAAATGTAAAGTTCTGCTACAGATTTGCATGAAAATTATGCCGAGTTTACAATGTTTTGCGTCGTGAACAGATTCTGTAAAACCTGCTAGCAAAACACTACAATCATGTCGAAAATTTCATGTAATTTTTATGACCACATAAATAAACAAATGCAGTAAAAGCAGCGTAATGTCAGTTCATGCATTGTATTAATGTTAATTTTGTCCTTTTTAGCAAGTAATATTACACAATATTTTCGACATGATTGTAGTGCTTCCACCTTGACGTGATATCAAAATTATTTTTTTGCTGTGTACGTTTGTATTTTCCTGTTCTAACAATCGAGACCCTCACAGGATTCATCCTCAAGTACATGTCCCCACCGGAGCTGGTAGCCGGAAGGGAATATCCATTCGCTTGCTCTAAGCATCTGGATGCCCCGTACTACGGTAGCAAGATCCTGGTCAATTTCATAACCATTGCAGAGAGAAAAGTGCCCTGCAGAAGGCCATCATCAGAGTGATTTGACAAAAAAGCCAAAACTTTAATGAACTGGTAGAAACGAGATCATTTCCTTATTGAAATATTGCATCCAATAATTTTCTTCATTCATTGTTTTCGTTTCGTTATCGAACTGACATTTGCATGGTCAGATTCCAAAACTATATGCCCTACTAATTCTGTTTTCGTCACCAATTAGATCAGATCCCAGAGCAAACCAGAGTAGCTCCAACAATCAATACGAAACTAACGATTTTAAATTGGCTCACCACTTTAGTAGCCTATTGGTCCCAAGCTAACGTACCCTATTCTAGTTGAAATTCTATTACTACACTATGTTTGTTTTGATTCGCTATGAAAGTTTGACAGATAACATCAGGGGTGTGTGGATTCATGCAGAACATGCAGGGGTGAGTGAAATAGCTTAGGACTGCTTGGGACCGTTGTTCTGAGTGAGCCAAAAATAATAATGATTTTCTTCGGGACCCAGTGGTCTTAGAGTTACCTCTATGGTAGCTCGGAGCAACTCTGAGTAAAAGAGGTACTCAAATAAAAGCCGTCTTCCCCCTCGCTGCTTACCCTGCATCCGTTCTTCCAGGAATTCGAAAAGCCTCCGGGGGGAGAGGTCGGAACATAACTTTTGACGTAGAACTACGTCTTTGTCGACTATACTGGGGTGCAAATCAAAAAATATGTGTGGTGAAGGAGTGTTAGGTTTTGAACGCTTGTAACTTTGTCATTTATAGATGAAATTTAAATCCAAAAACGCCAATCGATAGGATATTACATTACAAACCTGCTAAAATAAATATTTTTTCCATTTTTTCTGTAACTAAACTTTTGAAAATGTACAAATGATAATTTTATCACTGTTTTCATGAAATAAGCCTTTTTCCCAAACCCAGTCATCATAAACGAAGACCACTTGGGTGCACATTATTCTGCTTGAACCTGAAAATTTATAAAACAGCGCTGCTGTCGTGCTTTTCCTCATTGTCACTTCGGACGGCGTGGCACTAGTCCTCCAGCAAGCAGGACCAAGTCAGTGGCTAAAGGTGGATCATGGCGTGACCACAATGAAGAATGCGACACAATGAGGAATGAGGAAAAGCAATGCATGTAAACCCCTCCCCTTTCATAATAACCTCTGCCACTCCCCCCCCCCTCTCAACAATAACCCGAAAAAGACATGGACTTTGACGATCACTTTTTTCCGGGAAATAAATTTTAAACAAACCACAATTATAGTTTAAACAGAAGTTTTTCCCTTAATTTCTTCCCGCACGAAAACTTTCAAATTTGAGGAAAAAAATTGCTTGAAAGACATATTCGATGAGTTTATGTTGGTGAATTACACACAACTGACTGTAAACCATATCTGGTACCTCTATACATGAAATTATATTAACATCCAAAGTCCATCAATTTTTCCATATTCTGCCCAAAAAAACGTTCTGCCCTGCCCTCATTGATAATAAAATGGCTGGAAATCCTGTCAGTTGCGGGGCTTAGAAAGTATGTTTTGTGCAGAATATTTAAATAAGGAGGGACTTCGAATGTTAACCTAAATGCATATATCATGCATCATAGATAGAGATAGATAGATATGTTCTACGTCATACTGCGGTCGTGTCTAGGACACAACCCTTTATTTTTTGTTACAACCAAACCCCCTTCGCTCTATGGAATTTATAGAGACAGATAACAGCGCCAAACGGTTTGTGACGAGACAACGTTGAACTGCAGCGTTGGAATAAAACACGCACACCAACATCTATACATGTACGAACCCACACAACTGAGCGGACGGTACAGCGCAAATCAAAACACGAAGCGGTGTCATCACTCATCATTCAGCTTTGGCTTCTTCCGTTTGCGTTTGCTTTCACCGACGTTGACAAATACTTCCTACGTTATAAAATAGGAAAGTAATGATTATTCCAATGTAATTTTTGAATAGAATGCATGCTGCGTTGGCCAAAGAAGACGGCATATTTTATTACGTTCAGCAATGATTCCGATACGTTGCATCTCCAGTGGCTGGGGTGTTGGAATAATTCTTTAGAGAGAGTGAATGCTTTTCCCATGTTTACTTCTATGCTTATTAAGATTCTTTTGAGCACCAGCTCCGCAAAACATCAATTACTATTAGAGATTTGCATCTTACTGATACCGGTGGTATATTGGAAACTCTTTCGCTCTAAAGTAAAACATATTACAAGCACATCATGATGCGCGCTTGGATGTGTGATGGTTTTCTCAAGTATTCCTGTTGCGTATAAAGTGGTAATGATTGAAAATCGGAACAATCACAAACAAGTAAGAATATTGCTATCGCAATATAATGATGATGACTTCGAGGATGATATCGTCTCAATGAGCTGGATTACCGAGGTGAAGCAGTCGGTTAAGTTGTGTGAGTAAAACCCCTGTACGATACATGCAATTAGTGACGTCACTAATTGCGTTTGCGTTGATTTTTTGGATTACTAATACAACCATATTTCATGATCTGCTTCACCTCTTTCTGTACCTCATTGATATCGTCTTCTTTCCTCGGCTGATCATCAACGTCCGCATTAACATCTGTCATGCTGACACCTGTCAGTTATTGAGCCCAGGTGGTGGAGTTGGCGGGGAACTCCCAACAGTTTCAATGTGCACTCAACAGATGCCACTGCGATCACATACGGGTGGTAATTATATGCCTTGTATGAGTGGGATTAGTGGGATATCTTCTAAATTTGATATCTTTGCTTGTATGTATGTACACTGAGGCAAAAGTACTTAAGAATTTCATAACGCATAACTTATGAACCCGGATGATTTTGATTTCATAAGACGCTTATGCATTTCATAAGCGTAACTTATGATTTTCAGAAGCGTCGATGAAGTTATCATTTTTGGATTTGAAGTCAGTTTGTCAAAATGGCGAATCATGGAAGCCTTGTGTTCAACGAACAGAGATTAATCGCAGATTTAATTTCGAATGTACCGGGTGTGTGCATTGGACTATTTCAGCAGGCAAAACTACGCTTAATAGACTTGCTAACGTTGGATGAAGCTTCTTTTTGTTCGCTGTTTTCGAATTACTCGCTTCCATTTGAAATCAACCAAATTTGGAGCTGGGTGCTGGATTGGCGGCAGAGAAATGTAAGTATTTGCATCCTATTTTAAATGATTTATGCTTTTTTAATTGATTTCATTTCAAGCACCTTCAAAACTGTTTCCCGAATAGAAATTGTAATGTAGAAAACATCAGCAGACATCTTCAATACATTAAATTTTAACGTGTATTGCTGTACCCTTAATGTATTCAGACTTCAGTGTGACGTCCAAGTACATAAAAATACATTAGCCTCAAACGTTACATCAGAATCAAACGTCTTGACGATGTAAAATTTGACATCAGAATACATCCAATGACAACAGAACCTAACGTTACATTAGAATCAAACTTCATCACGATGTAATTTGTTGCACGCATAAAACATCAGAATACATCCAATGACAACAGAACCAAACGTTACATTAGAATCAAACTTCATCACGATGTAATTTGTTGCATGGATAAAACATCAGAATACATCCAATGACAACAGAACCTAACGTTACATTAGAATCAAACTTCATAACGATGTAATTTGTTGCACGCATAAAACATCAGAATACATCCAATGACAACAGAACCTAACGTTACATTAGAATCAAAGTTCATCACGATGTAAATTGTTGCACGCATAAAACATTAGAATAGGGTATACGTCCCTAACCTCGGTCTAATATGCAGCCATCGATTACGTTTTTAATCATAACTCATCAATGAATTTACCTGCAAACGATATTCTACTGCTAAATGGTATGCTTAGATATGCTTATCATGTCGTTTGCTATCAGAAACCACGAAAAGTTGAAAAACTTACTTTTTTTAAGACAATAACTCACGAGGGAAATGTATGTAATATGGGTCTATTGTCCCCAAATTGGGTCTATTTATGGATGCAACTTCGTCCTATCTTGTTTGATCCTCAAAAAAAACGCTCTTGGTAACGTTTTCTGATGTATTTTTTTTTATCACTATCACTGTTAACTTAATGCTCTTCATTCCTCAAAACATTTCTTAGAGAAAATTTTACGAAAACTACATTAAATCACTCAATTTAAAAATTAAAAATTAAAAATTTCGCTTATCGTCTTTTGACCGCAGAATATCTAAATCAGAACATTGTGATGTTCATTATACAGGTTTGGCAGAAAAAATCTCCCTTCCTGTTCGTTCCTTATCATCCAAATGCAAAACAACATTGTTGACGTTACTCTTATTGCTATATGCTGTCAAATGAATTTCATGGGCCATAGTTAGGAACATAGAAAAGAAATGTGTCCCTAAAGTTGGGTCCATGTTTTACTTGTGAAAACGTTGTTAAACAATTAAAATAAACATAAAATATTCAAACAGCAACTGTAAGTTTTACGTCTAGTGTGTATTATCAGGTAATTCCAATCAATAAATGCCATAATCAGGCCATTTGATGATCGTCAGTCAACCTTCCCATCTTAACCTTATAAGTCATGGCGGCTAAAAACTCCGAACATTGTGATATTCTCAACCAGTTTTATTACTTACGAGAGCTGAAAATGTATTGAAATGTTGTGATATAAATTGATTTGTGTGTGGTACACATTTATCAACCATCAGTGATCAATATTTTCCTTATTTTTTGTGTAATATTCCTTAATTAATTATTTATTTGCGTGATAGGCCGAATGAAAGGACTAGACCCACATTACATACCGTAACCCTACATCCTATGACACAACAATAAAAAGAGGCTTGCAGTGCAGTGATGCCTCCTATGCATAGTTTTGTGACATTATTAATTGCAAATAAAATTGAACTCTTTAGAAGAGTGGAGACGCTAATAAAAGTGCACTTAGACGTTGTATCGTCTTGACGCCTTCTGCGCACTTATTATTCATTCACCAAGGAATAAGTGCGATGAAGCCACAACAACAATTTAACGTAAAACCGCACTTTTATTAGTGTTTCCGCATTCATAATCTCATAAATGTGCCCAATGCGCAATTCTCGGCGCAATCATATAAAATAGCACATTGCGATTACAAGGTAGAGCTTACCATCATTAACTCTTACACGACTGACATAGCCTCAAATCACTGAAGGAAAGTGTGGCATGCCCTGTGGTCAATGTTTATTTGTATGTAAAACAAATGCCCTGGTGACGTTACAGTGCAAGAGTTAATTAGTGTTTTAATTGATTATTATCGTTTCAATTGAAACCCGATTTTACTCTTGTTCTATACGTTAAACATAACGTCGGCCATAGAGATTGCTAAAGTATGATTGTGTCAGTGATTTGTTTTCATCGGGAAAATTTTCTGCTATGAAGTTTTTTTTCCCGATGAAAACATTTTGCGTATACGTATACGTGACGTAGTGTGCGTACGATAAACGTCAGCAATCTCTATAGTGTGCTGTATACCGCATCAGTGTACGAATACAGCACACTATGTCCGACGTTATGTTTAACGTATACAGAACGTTTTCAACGAGGTTTTCATTTGAAACGATAAAATTAATTCCAAGGCAAACGAAGAAAACCACCTGGCCACCCTGCATGGGCCGGCGCAGCCTGCATGCATATGCATTCCTCGGTACATTCTATGCGCTCGAGTATTGATGGTCCGAATGTGAGGATAACAATAACAAACCAGCATATCTGGCTGAAGCGAAAGTGAGGATAACAAACTTCGCACTTGAAAATGGGATTGCGCAAGTGTGCGTGTTATGAACGACAGAAAGGTCATTGTCGTTCTCATTTTTGAAGTAAAGCTCTATACATCGCTGCTGCATTAGCGTATACCAAAATTATTCAGGGTGTAGGTGTCAGATGGACGTTCCATTACAAACAACTGATGTTGACCTGTCAATAATTCGCGTTATTTGGCGTTTATTAGCTGAATCGCAAAAAGAAAACTAGAGTCCCTGAGGCCCTTCACGGTGTTTCGCAAAAACCCATTAATGGGTATAAAAACACCCATTTCCGCTAAAAGTGCCCCTCTTCATTTAATGGGTAAACTATGGTTTACTCATTAATGGGTAAAAGGGGGATCTGTCAATAAATGGGTGTTTTTTACCCATCTTCTTAAATTGTGTTTTTCGTAAAATGGGTAAAAAAAATACCCATTGCTTCAAATGGAGGATGCTGGTGCTGGGTTATTTGTCCTCGTTGATATAAAAAACTTTCAAATATTTACATTGAAAATAAATGCAGTTGTAGCATAGAGGTAACTCTAAGACCAGAAGGTACCGAAGAAACGAGCTCAACTTTTTGGCTCAGCTCTGGTACTATCTCCGGTCCCAAGCTAATCGATTCACCCCTCGAAACATAGGAAAATCCACTAACCCCTCATTATATCAATCAAACTTTCATAGCGAACCAAAACAAACATTGTGTAGTACTGGAATTTATACTAGAATCGGGTACGTTAGTCGATTTGCTTGGGACCAATAGGCTAGTCAAGTAGTGAACCAATTTAAAATCGTTAGTTTCGTATTGATTGTTGGTTGTAGCGAAAAAAAAATATTACACGAGATATTACAATACCATATTGGATAAAACTGAATAGACTTATCCGTAAGCCTCTCCAATGTTTCGGAATCTAACCTTTTCCGGAGATCGTCCATTTTTGCTAAAAAAAAGCGGACAGAAACTGTTTGCATTCCTTAAGTTTGTTTTGTCCGAGTCAGCACTACACGGCAAATGAGAACACCCAAATTTGAGTTTAGTTCACTCATAAATCGCAAAAAGTACAGGTTTTCCAGGTTTTTCCAGGAAAAATTTTCCGAAAATAAGAAAAGTAAAGATTGGATTCTGTGGATTTTCGTCAATCCTAATTTTCTGGAAGATTTTTGAGGTTTCCGTAAAAGGATCTCGATGGGAAAACCGAATACGGATCCCGATGGGGAAACCGAATACGGATCCCAATGGGGAAACCGAATACGAATCCCGATGGGGAAACCGAATACGGGTCTTGATGGGGAAACCGAATACGGATCCCGATTGGGAAACCGAATAAGGATCCCGATGGGGAAACCGAATACGAATCCCGATGGGGAAACCGAATACGGGTCTTGATGGGGAAACCGAATACGAATTCCAATGGGGAACCCGAATACGGATCCCGATGGGGAAACCGAATACGGGTCTTGATGAGGATTCCGTAGACGGATCCCGATGGGGAAACCGAATACGAATTCCAATGGGGAACCCGAATAAGGATCCCGATGGGGAAACCGAATACGAATCCCGATTGGGAAACCGAATAAGGATCCCGATGGGGAAACCGAATACGAATTCCAATGGGGAACCCGAATACGGATCCCGATGGGGAAACCGAATACGGGTCTTGATGAGGATTCCGTAGAAGGATCCCGATGGGGAAACCGAATACGAATTCCAATGGGGAACCCGAATACGGATCCCGATGGGGAAACCGAATACGGGTCTTGATGGGGATTTCATAGACGGATCCCGATGGGGAAACCGAATACGGATCCCGACGGGGGAACCGAATACGGATCCCGATGGGGAAACCGAATACGAATCCCGATGGGGAACCCGAATAAGGATCCCGATGGGGAAACCGAATACGAATCCCGATTGGGAAACCGAATAAGGATCCCGATGGGGAAACCGAATACGAATTCCAATGGGGAACCCGAATACGGATCCCGATGGGGAAACCGAATACGGGTCTTGATGAGGATTCCGTAGACGGATCCCGATGGGGAAACCGAATACGAATTCCAATGGGGAACCCGAATACGGATCCCGATGGGGAAACCGAATACGGGTCTTGATGGGGATTCCGTAGACGGATCCCGATGGGGAAACCGAATACGAATTCCAATGGGGAACCCGAATACGGATCCCGATGGGGAAACCGAATACGAATCCTGATGGGGAAACCGAATACAGATCTCGATGGGGAAACCGAATACGGGTCCCAATGGGGAAATCCAATACGGATCCCGATTGGGATTCCGTAGAAGGATCCCGATGGGGAAACCGAATACGGATCCCGATGGGGAAACTAGTAGGTCCCGAAGAAACGTGCTCAACTTTTTGGCTCAGCTCTGGTACTATCTTCGGTCCCAAGCTAATCGATTCACCCCTCGAAACTTAGGAAAATCCACTAACCCCTCATTTTATCTGTCAAACTTTCATAGCGAATCAAAACAAACATTGTGAAGTACTAGAATTTTGACTAGAATGGGGTACGTTAATCGTTTGCTTGGGACCAATAGGCTAGTCAAGTATTCAGCCAATTTAAAATCGTTAGTTTCGTATTGATTGTTGCTATTATTGTATCTGCTTCTTGCTATTACATCATTATTTCATACATCAGCTTGAATTACGTTGATCGATATTACATTTTTTTTTTTTGCTGTGTACAGCCATAAGTGAGTTCAAGAGCAAATTTTCATTATGTCGTAAGTAACATTCGCACCAATCCGAGAAAAATAAAGTTTTGTTTTGATGACCGAAAAGTTATTCCTATTTCCAAGTAAACACATATAATCTCATAGTGATAGCAATGTTTAACATATTTAGCAGGGTTTTAATCATACAAATGCAAATCGCTAGCTTTCATGCTAAAAAATACTGGTTTTTGAGTCAAAAGTTATTATACGTCGTTTGGTGGCCCCTATTGTTACTTAAGTCAAAGTGTATTTACCAGGATTTTTGGGAGAATTATCAATTACGTCTCCTTACGTGCAGCCCATTCATCATTTTAGGACCACCGAAATCATTAGCAACAAACAGTTCGATTTATTCACTTTAATAATGAGAAAGCGAAACGACGAACATACACTTTTCACGGGTTTCTCAGCGCTGTTACTTAAGTCAAACGGCATCTCCATAGAAATTGGGTGACTTAAGTAACATCGAAAACTATTTTGATCGGAAGGTGATTACGTCAAAAAGCAATTTGACTGGTAAATAAATTAAAAAATGGGATTTGATCCTATATTCGGACAGTATATAGTGTAATAGCAGGAGAATCGATTGACACTGATAGCTCGACTTTGTTTACCTTTGTTACATTCGACGTAATGAAAATTTGCTCTTGATTTAATGAATTCGCTGATTGTGACTCTCTGAAAATTAAATGCCCAGGTTTTATACGTCAAACTCATCCTTTGCAACGTCCTCTTGTAACTTAAAAATACAAAATGTCATCATAACGTACGCCAGTCACTTCGAATGTATGGGAATGGTAGGAAACCATTTGAAAATGCATGGAAATTTTCAGTTTTTATTCATTATCGACTTTATGGGCAGTTTTAGATGCACAAAAATTGCGCGAGTACATTACTATGGTGATAAGGTAAACACTCGTTTATTTGTTTCCTTCTGTGAAAGCATGTTTAGTCACAAATCGTGGATTTTCTGATATTCTCCATACTGCAAAAATGACTATCCTACCACTGAAGGGGCGACATCTCTCGGATCTTCAGTATAGCTACTACTCAAATCATATAATTAATTCCGAAAAAACATGTTTCCGGGCGGAATAAGTTTCATCAAGCATTATGATGGTACACAAAATGGGCCACAAGTTTATATAAAATTTAAAGTGTGGTTCGCAATCAGGGAAAGACTGAGATTTAAGAAAGCACAATTCTAATGTAAATTTTTCATAAATAACATCAATTTAGAATTCTGTACTATTCAATAACTATTTCTTCGAATTTTTAAGCAGTTCGGATAACAATTTGGCCAACGTATAAGATACTTTACTTTTGCTGGTCCGATGTCCCTCAAGATTTGACCTGTATAACAAAGTTGTGCAAACTAACTCGGTCCCTGGCTGCTTGTCTCCAATTAATCATGTTTTGTGGTTTTTAACATCATCCAAATCCAGAGGGCCAGTCACTTCGAATGTATGGGAATGGTGGGAAACCATTTGGAAATGCATGAAAATTTCCAGTTTTTATTCATTATCGTCTTTATGGGCAGTTTTAGGTGCCCAAAAATTGCACGAGTACATTACTATAGTGATAAGGTAAACACTGGTTTATTTGTTTCCTTCTGTGAAAGCATATTTCAAGAGCAAATTTTCATTATGTCGTAAGTAACATTCGCACCGATCCGAGAAAAATAAAGTTTTGTTTTGATGACCGAAAAGTAATTCCTATTTCCAATTAAACACATATAATCTCATAGTGATAGCAATGTTTAACATATTTAGCCGGGTTTTAATCATACAAAGGCAAATCGCTAGCTAGTTCTTATACGTCGTTTGGTGGCCCCTATTGTTACTTAAGTCAAAGTGCATTTACCAGGATATTCGAGAGAATTATCAATTATGTCTCCTTACGTGCAGCCCATTCATCATTTTAGGACCACCGAAATCATCTTAGCGACAAACAGTTCGATTTATTCACTTTAATAATTAGAAAGCGAAACGACGAAAGTACACTTTTCACGGGTTTCTCAGTGCTGTTACTTAAGGCAAACGGCATGTCCATAGAAATCGGGTGACGTAAGTAACATCGAAAACTATTTTGATCGGAAGGTGATTACGTCAAAAAGCAATTTGACTGGTAAATAAATTTAAAAATGGGATGTGATCCTATATTCGGACAGTATATAGTGTAATAGCAGGAGCATCGATTGACACTGATAGCTCGACTTTGTTTACCTTTGTTACATTCGACGTAATGAAAATTTGCTCTTGATTTAGTCACAAATCGTGGATTTTCTGATATTCTTCATACTGCAAAAATGATTTTCCTACCACTGAAGGGACGATATCTCTCGGATCTTCAGCATAGCTACTACTCAAATCATATAATTAATTTCTCGAGCGTCCCACACTTCCTACATCTTGCTCCACTTGGTCTAACCACCTAGCACGCTGTGCTTCTCTGCGTCTTGTACCGGCCGGATTTGAGTAAAACACAATTTTTGCGGGATTGTTGTCCGGCATTCTTACAACGTGTCCCGCCCATTGTACCCTTCCACCTTTAGCGACTTTCTGGATATTGGGTTCGCCATAAAGTTACGCCAGTTCGTGGTTCATTCTTCTCCTCCATACACATACACTTCATATACCCTGCCAAAGATGGTCCTAAGCACGCGTCGTTCGAAAACTCCCAGTGCTTCTCGAGCATTGTCTATTGTCATATTTTTCGTGCACAATAATTTTGTTTATTATATATTTGCAGTTCGTCAATAAGGCAGCCCAAAACTTTCCGCATTTTTGGATCATCTGTGGAACAGGCAGCAATTTTTGGAGCGATCCGTGAAGGGGAAGGCTTGCCACTTGTAACAGTGGACCAAACAAGCCAGCAACCCCGTCCAAAGTGTCTTGCATTATTGGCAAATTGGCACAGCGGGTCGATTTAAAGGGAGATCTGGAGGCGCAGCTATCACATTGTCATGATTGTCTGGTAGTTTACTCAAAAATGCTATAACAATCGCTAAGCTCGCTGTAATGTCACCAAGTGCCTCGTCACCTACAAATTGGCGCCTATGTCAGTGGTCTAATAACTCTTAGCGTGCTAATGGCATAGTTCCCCTGCCGCATAGAGAGTTGCCACAATGATATTAGGTTAGCTAAGGTCAGTTAACTGACTGGTGGGAAACGGGAGCTTCAGCATTGACTATTATGTACGCATTTTTATGATGTTATCTAACAATTATGGTGTGTAGTGTTTACACGATCATGTTTCTAATTCTAATGTGTTGTAAATATAATTGAAAGCATTTGAAAAGTAAGATTCTAGTGTTCTGTATATCTAAAAACATGTTCTCTGATGTTTTCAGATGTACAAAACGTTTAAAGGAAACGTTGTTTGAATGTTTTCAAATGTAGATGTTTATACATTTGAAAACATTCAAACAACGTTTACTTCAAACGTTTTGTACATCTGAAAACATCAGAGAACAACAAACACGAAGTACAATTGAAAACATCAGAACCACGTTTAGTTCTAACGTTGTGTACATCCGAAAACATCCAAAAAACGTTTGGTTCTAGCATCAGGAAACATCTACGTTAGAAAACATCAGAATACATTTACATATAAAAACATACCAACAACGTTTAGTTCTAACGTTTTTTACATCCGAAAACAACCGAAAAACGTTTGATTCTAACATCAGGAAACATCTACATTAAAAAACATCTGAAAACATTTACATATAAAAACATCCGAACAACGTTTAGTTCTAACGTTTTTTACATCTGAAAACATCCAAAAACGTTTGGTTTTAACATCAGGAAACATCTACATATGAAAACATCAGAAAACGTTTACATATAAAAACATCCGAACAACGTTTAGTTCTAACGTTTTGTACATCCGAAAACATCCTTAAAACGTTTGGTTCTAATGTCAATAGATTGAAATTTTTGACGTCAGACCGACATTAGAATGGCAAAATTTTGTTCCAAAATTTCTGATGTATACACCATGTTACGTTGCTTAAATACAACTAAATCATAATGTTTTCTAATGTTTGACATCAGGCATACATTTGATTTCGATGCTGATGTAGACATCAAAATCAAACGTTGGGCTAATGTAAATTTCTATTCGGGTTGCTAGTGGAAGAAGTTTCAGATTTCGCAAGAGGTGGCCAGCTCCTGAAAGAAAAAGCAGTTATAATCGGAAATCCGATCGATGTAAGTTCCTGTTTCTTATTATTTCCTCGTGTTTTACCCCATTTTGTTTTTTTTTCATTTTCACAGGATCTCCGAGTGTTTAAAGAGGAAATTCAGGAAAGTTATCCATCCGCTGATGAAGATTTCAGCCATGTAAACAAACCAGTTAACGAAATTGATGATTCGAGTGAGTTTGTTCTACCAGCAGCCTCGAGTTCAGCAACCGGAAAGCAGACGACAATCACGAACGCAGCTGTATTTAAGTTTGAAATTACCACTGAAGAGTCAAATTTGGTAGCGGAAAGTGCAGAAAAATTATCTACAGAAAAGCTCGAGAAAAGAGGATTATTTTCACTTCGAAGTACTCTCAGTGAGCCTATATCAAATAAAAAGCTTCCTCCAGCTGTACGTACCGTCGAGGTTTTAGAGCCAGGAGTAGCAGAGCATTTTCCTGCGAACAGAAAAGTGGAACAAAACAACGTAAGTTATTTTATAATATATTTGAAAATCTAAAAAATCTACTTCTTTACTGCTTCTAGGAAAGAGAAGAATTTTTGACATCAGCGAACAGCGAATCACCTCCTTTTCTGTCGCCAAACCATCTCCGAGCTCTTTTGGTAAAAACAGATTATGGAAAACAAGTGTTGAAAGAAGCGACAACGCACAAGCTTTCTAACGTGGGTCAAAAGCTAGTCGTCGACACGGTTGCCCGATTCCATTTATCTTTGGGACGAAAAACCACTGCAGAGTAAATAAACGACCTTAGTGAAGTCATTATTCGCGTTTTTCCCAAAGAATCAAAGGTAAAACTTAGTGAGAATATGACACGATTAAATGATAATGTTTTCAGTGAATGGTGATTTTATTTTTCGTCAATTCTTCCGTTTATTATTGACAGTCAAAAATCAACGCTAAGGGTTGTACTTGTACACCCTACAAGTAAAAAAAATGACGGAAAAACAAATCATTTTATTATAGAAATTAGAATTTTGGATAATCTGGCATCTTTTTTGCATCTTTCATTATTTAAGGATACATACTACCTACCGAAAACTGATAGATCCAATCCTGGAGGAAAAGTTTTTAGCAGGATCAACTATATTAAACAATCTGAGCGTCAAAGAGCTAAACGAGACAAAGAACACTTCGCCCCAATTGCCGAAGGAGACATCGAGTCGCAAGAGCTATCAGCAGAAGTGGAAGCAGCAGTACAGTGGCTCACCGTAAACACTGCTCCCTGGACAACTGTTATTGCTTTGTGGGAAGTTAGTTATCACGCCAGGAAGCGATATTTAAAACAATACAGTTGGGCTCAGAAGTTGATTGACGATTACCCACAGCTGCGAGAAAAGTTTGAGTTCCAACTGGTAAACAATTATTTAATTATTCTCAGTATTACACATAATAACCCAATAATATTGTCTTGCAGCTTGACATCGACTTCCGGAAGCTCAGTTTGGGAAAACCTACAGATCACTCCCGGAAGTGGGAAACACTTTTCGAATCTATAGCACGTTATGCCAGCAAACATGGCAAAAACTCTTCGACAAAGCGCCTCATTGAAGGATTACGAAACCTGACATTTTCGACAGGTAAGAAAATGTCAAAATGGAAATTGTATGTATGATAATTTTAAACTAATCGATTTAGATTACAATAGTTTTGATTACAGATATATTGAAATATCGATAAAAAAAATGTCGACTACTGTCGTTTTCGTTTTTACGGTGTAGTAACACCGGTGTTACATCGCCGTACACCGACAAAATTCAGGGTGTAGCTATCGGTTGCACCTTTGTTAACAAACAAATTATGTTGAGTTGTCAATGACTCGCGCTTATTGCTGCTTACTCTACACCGGTGTAGTGTAGCAAAAACGAAAACGACATAAGACACTTCTGATGAGTACTCCACTTGACAAGTTTTAGCACGCATTAATGACTTTTGTTTAGTAATATTATTTATGTATTTAATTATTTATTTATAGATGTTCACCTACTACAGCTTCTTCACGTGCTAAGTACAGTTCTCTTTCCTGTCAAAGCATCCAAGGGGTTCAAGCCTACCGTAACAGTTGCGCAATCGGATACCTTTCTGTTGGCCAGCAACATAGAATTAGGCCGCATCAAACTAAAGTAAACTCTGGAAATCTATGACAAGCAGAAGATACCTGTAGTGCCGAAATTGATTGTCATTGGAGAAGCTTTAGAAACAGCCTGTGGAGTTTGCTTTGTGGTGTATAAAGCAATTGAATATCAGCTTCCCACAATCACGAAGGGGATCGACGTGTTGTTGAAACTACACATTGTATTTGGTCTGCCTGTTTCTCGGTTGTCCAAGTTGGTTTGGATATTTATAGAGAAATTTATCTATAATTCAGAGCCTTTGCAAGGAAGATACTTAGCTGTTAACAAGCTAGTGGATTACTTACGAAATCAGCCACAATGATCATCCCATGCAACACGAAATTCGACACAACTGCTGATTTCTTGCATCACGTAGAGAAAGTTCACAGACTACCCTCGGATAATCACTTCAAGTGTCCTTTCATTGTCTGCATCCAAGTTTTCACTCAGTTATCTAGTTTTAAGAAACACATTAAAAAACATGATTTCAGCAAGCTTATTCATGATTCAGCAGAACAAATGGTTCAGGAACCACAATTTCAAATAGATGTACCTACAAAATTAATTAGACTAGAGAAAGAAAAAGCTGTAGAACATGATGTTGCATTAGACAAAAATTTGAAATCCATACAGCAATCAGCAGTACAGTTAACATTGGATATGCATCGGAGGAATAACTTTACAAGACAAGACGTAAGACACATTCAGTAAGCAACAGAAGAATTTTGTACACGATCGGTGGAGAAAATTGAAGCTGTTAAGGTTGACTCTCTTAGTACACAAACTAAACATGAATTAGATAAGTACCTATCACAAATCAAGACCGCGTTTCATTTTATTGACACTGATTACAAGTTTTTTGCGCACTTAAATGATTTGAAGTTATATGAAGGTCCAAAGACATTCGTTTTAGAACAAAATGAGGCAAAAGTGTCAACTAATGAGAATGGCAGAACATCTTGTTTGGTATTAAATCCAATAGAATTTCAAGTCCAATCTTTTTTTCAAAACAGTTGAAATCCTTGAGAAGACTTTGCAGAATACTGCTAATTTGGAAAAAGCTGACAAGATCACACACTTTGTAAATGGAACCGTGTGGGAGCAAATCAAAGCAAGGTATGTTCAAGATGAGGAAAACTATATTTTACCAATCTGGCTTTATGCTGATGAATTTGAGGTCAATGACCCATTAAGCTCCCACAACAATATAGATTCCGTATGTGGAATCTATTACAGTTTTCCGACCCTTCCTGATGCGTTTAGATCGAAGCTTTGTAACATTCTGGTTACAGGATTTATCAGAAAAGTTACCATAACACAAACAGGCGTGAACAAACTACACTGAACCAATATGACATATTCCTGTTATGTGGAAATCTTATAAATTTGCGCTATAAGATAATCCATTGAAAATTATATGATTGAAATTGTGCCAGGTAAATTCTATATGAATATCTGATACATTTACAATGCTGATAATTTGGTAACTTTTATATGATCATCGTATGATAAATGAAAATCGATCAAATTATAATAATTAACTGAAATGGATTTGAAACCCATAAGCATAAGCTATACTTTTCACCACAATATAATATATGTGTCATAAATCAATCGAAGTAAAGTTTGTGTGAAAATCACATGAAATTTACTTCTTCTTTTGACACATATATTTAATCGATTTCTAAAAATAAATCGAAAAATAAACATCAGGCAGTGGGAGCTTTCACAGTTGTGCCTTTTTTTATTGTAGCTGATTTGGGATTCGATCAAGGACTGTTGAGGTGTGATGCTTTCGGTGTCTGCGCTCGATTTCACTGGGCCACGACTGACTTCAAGATTGAGCTCGTTCAAATAGCATGAATTAAGAATAGCTCTCCCGACATGGAATGCAGTGCAACGTTATGCTCGTTTTGCTAGAGTGAAGACAAATAGCACTGACAAATTTATGTTCCGTTTCGGTGGTGTGGTTTGTTCAAATCTTTCTTAATGCACCTGTGTGCAATAAATCAACGACTAAATTATATAAGTTGATGTAACTGGTTCATGAAGTTCGAGTACTAGGGCTGGAATCTGAATTAACCGTGTAGAAGGCTTACAATTAGAATCATAGCAAAGTAAATATTGCAGTAGAATCATTTTTTTTTTCAATCTCAATACATTCTTTTCCGGAAACAAACAAAGATTATTCAATACAGTATCATTGTTGTTAGTAGTATTTAGTTCAACTAATCATTTTAATGAGTGTACGATAACATCGTTGAAAATTGTTTCAATAATTTATAAAGAACAATCATGTAAGATGTATTTTATTGGGAGCGATATTCAGTCCAGAAAAACATGCAAAAACAAACGTTTGCTGTTGGATTTCTTAAAAGGCATATCTATATGACTATTAAATGATTGTGATGGATCTGTTTACAATCTTTAAACCTCAAAAATCACAGGAAGCTATTCCAATGAGATATACATGTTTTCCTATACTGCAAAGTTAAATGACAGTCCAATAGTTTCTTCATGTCTGTTTACACGCGACATATCAACAAACGTCAAAAATCATTAAAAGCAACTCCAATAAAATATACATCATTATCTTATAAGATATACATTTTAGTGAGCAATATTCATCATGAAAACAGGTATATTTTACTGGATTTTCTCATAGAGCAAACTTATATGATTTTCCATTAGTTTCTAGATGTCTGTTCCCACCCATGACATATCAACAGTTTTTCACCATGAAATATATCAAACAATATTCATATACTTATTACCTATCGCTAACCACGTTCGAAGCAAAGTATTATCAAGTACTAAGTATGTGAAATTACGATAGAAATCATTCCATATCGCAGTCATAGCTTTTAAGTGATAATCCAATGGAATCTATCAATCATCACATAGAATGAATAAATCTGCTGACATTGCTATGTTATAAGATGGATCCAATAAACGGTACATGTCGATTTGTTTCAGTGTAGTAGAGAAAGCATTAGAACCGTTCAAAAAACTGGAAAATGAGGGAATATTTTTCAACCTGAATTCGCATCTGATTAAAGTCCGTTTCATACTATGCTTATTTCAAGGAGATAACCTTGGAGTTCACACACTGTTACAAATGTCAACCGGGTTTAACGCAAATTATTACCATAGAGGTAACTCTAAGACAAGTAGGTCCCGAAGAAACGTGCTCAACTTTTTGGCTCACCTCTGGTACTATCTTCGGTCCCAAGCTAGTCGAATCACCCCTCGAAACATAGGAAAATCCAATAACCCCTCATTTTATCTGTCAAACTTTCATAGCGAATCAAAACAAACATTGTGTAGTACTAGAATTTTGACTAGAATGGGGTACGTTAATCGATTTGCTTGGGACCAATAGGCTAGTCAAGTAGTGAGCCAATTTAAAATCGTTAGTTTCGTATTGATTGTTGTTATTACTGTCGTTTCTGTCGCAGGCATAGAACAGATTTACAAAAAGATACCATGGAGTGTGAAGACTGTTTGCGAAACACCGTAAATTATGAACAGGATGTAGAGATTGGTAAACACTCGGAGACAGGAATTGCTGGATATTCTGCGTTTAATCAGCTAGCATCTTTTCACGTATTCAATAATCCTAGCGTAGATGCGATGCATGATCTGTATAGTAATAGAGTATGCAAATACGGTTTACTTACAGCCCTCCATTATTTTGTGTACGAAAAAAGATTTCTTAGTAGGACGACTTTAAACACAAGAGTAAATTTCATTAGTAGAACATCAGCTGATGTGAGCTTAAGTCGAATGCCAGATTTCGAACAAGTATATAACAAAAAGACTAAGGGTAAAAATATAACTGGTAGAATGACGGCATCAGAAATGAAAGCATTCTGTAAGAATTTTACATTCATTGTTGGCCCGTATGTTCCACACGACGATCCGGTGTGGACGTTTTGTAAAGTTTTGATCAAGACTGTAGATTTAATTCTTCATAACACATTTACAGAATATGATTTAAAAGAATTGAAAAACTTGATACAACCTCATCATTATTTGTATCAGATGCTCTTTGAAGACACTCTTAAACCCAAGCAACATTTTCTCGTTCATTACCCAAACATAATTTAAAAAAGTGGACCGGTTGAGCGAATGATGTGCTTCATGTGCATCAGGTCTTTAAAGAATATGCGCATGTCATTTCATCACGATTGAACATTGCATATACTTTATGTATTAAATCTTGCTTGCAATTTAGTCACGATTTGTACCACAAAAGATTTTTTGATTTGGAAGTTGAAGGTGAATTTAATGTTAACACCCTACAATCGAGACCATACTGTTCGAAAATCGCGAACGAATGCCCTTTCAATGTGAAAGAAAAAGTTTTTTTTTGCACATTCGATCCAATTCAATTCACAATTTAAAATAGGTCAATTTATAACAATATCGGAAAACGCATCGATCAAATTGTTAGAAATAGAAGAGTTTGTGAAACATAGAGAAACAATATATGCAATGTGCAGAAATTGGGAAAAAGGAGCATATGATGATCATTTATTAGCTTATGAAGTAGTAGAAAGATGTGATTCAATGTGTATTATTGGTATTGGTATGCAGTGATTGGATCTCCATTTTCTATTCATGAAGTGAAAAACCATTATTATTTCAGGATTAATAATGATTTTAACTAGATGTAGAGAATATTATTAAGTTTAGTATTATAAATAAACCAATGTTGTTAATTAATTATGTTTCAATAAAAGAACATTTAAGCCGTAGCAAATGATTGAATATTTTGCAGCAAGAAAACATAAGTTGATCGAGCTTTGTCCATCCTTAAAATAAGTGACGGTTGGATGAATTTCGATCAATTTATAAGCTTCTGATAATTAAATTTCTATTAAAAAATAATTCATATAACATACTTATGAATATTATAGCAAGTTAATAATGATATTCATAACTACACACAAAACAAAAAGAATGTGTCCTTGAAAATATTGAACTTTTCTTTTAAAAGTTCGCTTAAATTTGGTAAATCAAGATGAAAAATCTTATTCCTAGAATATATCATTTAAATCAAAAGTGAAATCTGGTTGATTTCCATTTAAAATTAAAAGTGTAAACTTTTAAAATTAGAATAGGTTGACTTTCAGTGTGGCATTGATGCCAATTCCATGCGTCAGTCTTTTACCATCCATTCTGCATGCACTGTTCTGGATTTCGCATAACAACACAAACACGCGAGGTGTGAAGATTCCGAAAAAAAAAATTGTTGAAATATAATAAATTACATTTCCGCAGCATCTGAGCTAAACAGTTAAGGTAAGTGTAGAAGCAGTGGAAATGCGTAGAGAACCAGAGTTCGTAAATGTATACGAGAGCGACCGGGAGAGCGGGACTGATTCCTCTTCCGAGGAAGCGCAGGACGAAGACGAGAAGCAGGAAGAGCAACCTTCAGTTTCGGCGGCTGGTACTGTCGGAAGAGGAACGGATTGTAATGCAGGTAATTTTTATCATACTCCTACATATTTTCGTGTTATTAGGTTTTGGATTTTTTAAGGTTATGTTCTCTGCAATGAGATAATGAATAAACTTCGGATCTACGCTTGGCTCATATTATTTATTTACGGGTTTATATTATTGCAATAAAACTGTTGCCATTAACTTATTTTTTTATCGTTTCTTTCATTATTTAGAACACATAAACGAAACATGCGAAGTCGAAGAGGTGCTTCCGAAAAAAGTGAACCAGAATATTAGGTGTTCTTCAGACCTTCCGGAGCATTCCGAATCGAGTGGGACTTACGACGGTGGCTCGGCTAGTAGCTGCTCTCCAAGCTCCCCTCTTAAAGAGCAGCTTGACGAATGGAAACTGAGCAACAGCATTTATGTGCTATTGAAAGGTACGTTAATTGTTGTTTTTCTGAAGTGTATGTTGGCACAGAGGAATACTCTATAATCCACGTCCACGCAAACCAACATCGGAATTTCTAACGATATTTAATTTTTAATTTTAATTGATCAATCTTTCCCACGGTCTTTCCTAATATCTGTTTTTTACTTAAATTCGTTATTTCAGAAAAAGGACTAGAGTATGAAGACCTGAAACAAGTTTCAATAGCAGATGTAAATGAACTGTTTGAACCCTGTCGAACGGGAGAGAAGTTCCGACTACTGAACAAACTACGTAATTGGCCCTCATCTGCACAGTACCAGCCTGCTAAAGAAATTTGCTCTAAACTTAACTTCGCCAAGTCACAGGTTCAAGCGCAAGACCTCGACAGATTATTAAACGTTAACGAGAAAGGAAAAATAATAATGCGATATTACAGTAAATACCAAACTGTAAACAAAGTGATGCAAAAAGAACTCAGTCAGATTATAGTCGACTCGTATATCGCACAAGGGAAAAATTTCCCAGTCGCTGATATGGACAAATTCGCAGAACTTATCGTTGCTAAACTTGGCTCTGAAAGAAAAGTACTCTGCTAGTTTTGTTATAGACAATTTCCATTATGATTCGTTCTAATTTTGCACTTTTTAATTTTTTCAGGAAACTTATCTGTGTCCGCGTGATAAATCTATCGGAAAGATAAATCCGTCAGGTCTGTTGTATCATCAGTACTATAACTCAAGTGACCGGAAAGCTCTCCAGTCACCACGCAAGAAGAAAGTGAAACTGCAAAACTCCAACGAAAGTGACGTATCCAATCAAAAGTACGGCCCTGAAGGTAAATATATCGACAGTGAGCATGCATAAGGGCGTAAACGCGATGATCGATTTTCTCTTTTGTTAATAACTCGCTAGATTTAACGTTTCTCGGTACGTTTGCTGTTGCTTTTGATAGGCAATACAACCTGTTACAACTGTGCCTTAAACAAGTTCTAGAAAATTGTTTCGCTTAGCTCTTTGATCGATTCTCTTCATCGACTTTCTCTTTTGACAACCACTGCTATTCAAACAGATTTCAAGCTATTTTTACCACATGGTTTGATAAAGGAGGTTCTTATCTATCGTTCAAAACGTCAAATACAACAGGGAATGGCTTTGCAACTGAGTTAATAACGAAAGAGAAAGTCGATGAAGAGAATCGGTCAATGCAGATAGGATATTTTGAAATGTTTATCAAGAGTTGAAAATTGTTACACTTTGTTGTGATTTTGGGACAGATATGTTTAAGAACGACAGTATACTATTTAGTTTTTTTTATTATTTAATTTGTTTTATTTAGATTTAGTTTCGCTGAAGGAAGATCAGGCATGGCTACAAAATAATAACACACCTTTAGCCGATGTCAAGGAGAAGTGGAAGAAAACTTATCCGTATCGGTTGCAGATGATCAAGGAAATCCCTAAAGCACAGAATAAAATTTCTAAGTTACTGGAATCTTGGCCACGTTTTGGAGACTCGGAAGGTCCTGTCTATGTAAGTAGAACAATATTTTCAAGTTAGAAATGTATAGAGAACCAACCAACCGAGGGGGGGCGACACCTCTAAATCTTAATTCTAGATGCTCAAAAAATATCACACTAGCGAATCAATCTTCGGCAAATCTTCTTTCATTTCTCGCATCTATTTGCATTGCGCGTAATCTTTTTGCAGAAAATCTTCAGAAGCGATATAAACTTTATTTCTATCTATTAAGCGTGCGCGCACATAACAAAAGACAATATTTTCTGCATCGCAGGTAGAGTCGCCCCCCTCGCAACCAACAGTATGTTTTTTGTGTTCTTCGTACTCCATGTTCTCCTAGTTCAAACTATTGTGAACTTCTGTTTGATAATAGTTTACTTATTACCATATTTATTAGACCGGTGCAAATTTTCACGACAAAGCTTAAATTGGTCCTCTTTTTGCCCCTGATGAACTTCTTTTCAGTTTGCTATTTTTAGTTGCATCAGAAGCTGACTCAACAATTTTTAGATTATATGTATGGAAAAATATATGAAAACACACTGCTTCTAATTCAATCATATATATTAATTATTCATTAAATGCTGCCACAACCACAAAAGAAGCAATCTATAGTTCACAATGTGAGGAACAACTTTCTCGAAGGCAGGAAATCTATTCGACTAAACAGAAAAAAAAGTTATTGTTCAGTGCAAGAGGTTTTTTGTTGATATTGTTATTCCGCAGCAAATAGAAACAAAACCGTCAAACTTTTACCCGCTAAGTGGAATCGATTTCCCCCGTCAGCAGCAAGGTAGTTCCTCACATTGTAGATTTAAAAAGGTTTCAATGTGGTTTTTGTAGAATTGAATGAATAATTTATATACATTGCGCATTTCACACCAAATTGGACTAATAAGCGCGTTTTCACTTATTAAAAAGTGTGATAAAATTGCAAGTTTACGTCTAATGGTCGTGGTGTCTTCGGTGCACTTATTCCTTATGATGCAAGCAATAAGTGCTCCGAAGACATCAACACGATTTGACGGAAACGCGCACTTTTATCACACTTTTTGCATTTTTAGGACAGTCCAGTTTCAGCTGCAATCAGCAATATATGGTTGAATGAGAACCAGTGTTTTTTATATATGTATTTACATATACAAACTGTAAACAGTTTCAGCCAGCTGCTTGCACAACCAAATAATTTCAAACTAAAAAGGGGGCCAAAATGGAACCGCTTAAGATTTGTCGTAGGAAAATGAAAAAAAAATTACACCGGTTTATCATAACTAATATACTCTGTAAATGTTATTATCGTGTATTTAAGTGAATATTAATAAAAAAAAATCTACCGTTTTTATATTTGTCTATCTATAGATTGATATCGACTATGAGTTTCTGAATCCAGGTAATGGAAATAAATTGCTTTTGTTGTGGACTTCATTTGCTGATAAATTTTACCGTCATGCATCGACCGTTGTAATCCGAGACGCACCATGTTTGGAAATTGTTCAAAAACTCAAGCAGCCGGATATCTCTCAATGTAATAATAATTTTCATCCAACAATACATCATTATTTCATCAATGTTACTTTTTTTAGGTTCTCGGAACTTCCTGCTGTACAAGCTCTTCCCATGTATAGTCAAACCCAAACGCGTGGGACATAAAGTATTGCCATCAATTATCCAAGCGCAACAGGACTCCGTGATTCATTGTATAACTGCTAACGATATTGGCCCTGCAATTGAAGAACTAAAAGGCCATAAGGATACGTTTCAACCAAAAATTATTGTCGTTGGGCCGGAAGACACCAACCTTTGTCAGTTTTACGTTGTGAAGGACAATATTTTCTGGAAAACATGCTCTTTCTTGAAGTGCATTGATCTGGTGGTGAAAAGCTGCCTAGTGTTTGGACTGGACTTTTCTCCATATAATGAGCTGTTTTGGGTATTCGTCCGAACACACTTTCTGAAAGAAGAGAAAGTGAAACACTCCAAATCCAGCGCCATCATCAACCTCGAGCACATCTTACAGCAATGATATGCTTTATTTGCAACTCAAGTTTCAGCGAGGCAGCGATCCTGATCAAACATCTGAAGAAAATTCATGGTACACCGAGCTGTTTTACATATAAGTGCGCTCATTGTAATCCTAATCTTAAATTTCAAAATATCTATTGTTACCAAAGACATCTTAAGTTAAAGCATGAAGCTAAAAAACCAGAACAAGAGACAAATCCAGACTTTCATGGAGAATCTAGCTTTAGGCCCACAGAAAAACAAGCCGCAGAAAGTCACGAAAGTACAGAAGAGACAAATGTAGGCGTTCATGTAGAATCTAACTGTAGATCTGCAAATAAACTTGTAGAAGAGGATGAATCTGTTACAAAAACTAGAGATGACATGCTAAATAATGTGAGGGAATCGTTTTTTTCATTTACCCTTGGACTTCATAACAACAGTAATTTAACTAGAAAAAATGTGATTGATATACAAACCGATGTGACCAGTAAAATAATACGACCAATGCTACAAACAATATCAGATGCTACACTACTTCACATACCAGATGAGAGCAAAAAAATCGAAATTCAATCTCTATATGATAGTTTATCCAATCCATTTGATTTCATTGCAACTGAGCATCGCATGTTTTCTCAATTGATAAAGAATGATTTGTTCAAGCCACCAAAAATGTACACAATTGGAAATGAACTTGTGGAAATGGTGATGCATGGAGAACCCACAATAGATTTAGAGCAAGTTAGAGGATGCATCCTGCCGATTAAATTCCAGATAAAAAAGTATTTTGAGACGGGGACTATTTTTACAGAAACAATACAACACATGGAAAACCTCGAAAAGTCAGATACAATAGATAATTTCATAAATGGCACTTTGTGGAAAGAAGTTAAGCTAGGTTATTTAAATCGTATCGTTATTCCGTACTTTTTGTATTCTGATGATGCCGAAATATGTGATCCTTTAGGATCAAATGCTGGGACTCACAAAATTTGTGGCTTCTACTATCAGTTCCCCACTATTCCAACTCATCATCTGTCCAGATTGGAGAATGTATTCGTAGCAGCTTTTATAAATTCGAATGATTTTGCTGGATATGGCGTAGAAAAGTCAATTAAACCGCTTGTTGATGTTCTAGTTTCACTTGAAAATGAAGGCATAGATGTTCAAGTTGGAGGCAAAACTCATCGGGTGTATTTCGTATTAGGCGCTTTATTGGGTGATAATCTTGGCTTAAATATGCTCATCGACTTTACAACATCTTTCAGCTCGTTTTACTATTGCCGATTTTGTAAAAGAAGCAAGGCTGAAATGGAGAATGATGTTGTAGTTCACTCGGAGTACATTAGAGATGTAGAAAACTACGAAGAAGACATCACGGCTAATGATTTTCGTAAAACGGGAATAAAACGTAAATCTATTTTTCATGAACTTAAATACTTTCACGTTACCAAAAATGTTGGAGTGGACCTTATGCACGATATCTATTCTTCTGGTGTATGTAAATATGATTTAATGCTAGTTTTAAATTATCTACTACATAATTTAAACATAACTCTGGAAACCATAAATTATCGTAAACAAATGTTTAAGCTCGGATCATCAGAAATGAAATACTTGGCTAAGCCATTCACAACAAATCATATCAAGGAGGGTAATTTCAAAATGTCAGCAAGGCAAATGATGAGCTTCGTCCATTTTTTCCCTTTAATAATCGGTGATAAAATTCCTGAACGCGACCCCGTATGGTTATTTTTTTGCTCACTATTGAAAATAATTGATCTGATTTTACTTCCCAAATACGATAGAGAATTGCTCGAAAAATTGAAAAACGAAATTGAGAATCATCATACACAATATTTGAAGTTATTTCCGGATGCGAAGCTAAAACCCAAATTTCATTTTTTGCTACATTATTGCGATTCTATTAAAGAGAAAGGCCCTGTTAAATACATGAAATGCTTCAAATTTGAAGAAGAGCACCAACAACACAAGACAGTTGCACGAAATGTAAAGACAAGAAAGAATATTTTACAAACTATATCAATTAAGGCATGTCTCAAATTTTCAAATAACATTTATACCAATAGTTTCTTCAAACATGACATTCAATGTGAAAACTATGTACAGTTACAAATAAGTCAATTAGATTATTTTAATAAACTTAATGTTTCTAATATCAATCACCAGACAGTGAAAATATGTAAATCTGTTATATATAAGGGTACGTTTTATCAAAAACATGATTTTTTAACAGTATCAAATGGACAGAGTGTAAAACTGTACGAAATTCATGACACAATCATTATAACAGATAACAAATTCCAGTTAGTTGTTGCTGAATATCAGATCATAGGTTACAGAGATCATTTTGTGTCCTACGAGGTAGGATCAAAAATGGATAATTTTGCCATGTTAGACGCAGATATTTTTGACGGCCCTCCAATTCATGTTTACCTACTGAACAATGGTAAAAGCTACATACGTGTTAAGAAATATTTTAATTAGTATAGTTAATAACCTGTATAAATGCATTATTTAAAAATAAAACAAAAAATATAATCTGTCTGAAACCTTTTATTTTTATTACAATCACATTTTACAACAGAATTATGAAATTATTCATGTCATTTCAAAAATGTTATCATTTTATTATGAGAGTACATCGCAGTTATCTCGAATGTCAACACTTTTATTTGGAAAGTATTTATTTGTTCCTACAAAATAAGCAGATTTTCACATTAAACACGAAATGCTTTGGATTTGACATTTAAAAAGTTTGAACGAGAGGAGCACCTTTTAAAATAAAATTATGACCAAGCTCTTGATGTGAATGTTACTAAACATTTGCAGGGAAAGCTTTGAACTCTCTACCAAAAAGAACTAATGCGTACTCTTATTTTAACCAACGTTTTTCTTAAATCTGCAAATGTTTTTTTTTTGTGTGTACGCATTATGATTTTCACAAGTAAATACGTATGTTGTTCATTACACATGAATATGATTTTCATAAGACAACTTATGAAAATCTTAAGTGGTATGATGAACAAATTCCCCTCCGAAGTCATAAGATAAACTTATGATTTTCATAACAGATCCTTTTGTCGTAAAGTCATTAGTCATTCTTATGGAATTCTTAAGTACTTTTGCCTCAGTGTAGTCCAGCTCTCTTCTTTGCATTCTGGACGTAGCTGTGCGACATGCCGATCTTTTTAGCCAAATCACGGCTTGAGACGTTGGGATTTGCTTTAATCATCCGCTTCACCTTTCCCTCCGTCTTTTTGTTCAACGGTCCCGGTTTTCTTCCAGCTCCTTTGCCGTGGTCCAACGTCAACCGCTCCTGGAACCGCTTCTACACTCTGGAGACGGTTGAATGGTGAATGTTCAACATTTTTCCCAACTGCCGGTGCGACAGGTCAGGAAGTTCCAGGTGTTTGGAAAGAATTTGTTCTCTCAACTCGCGTTGGTTCACCTCCATTTTCGTTGAATCGAAAAACACGACTTCGAGTTTGACCGAGAGTTTGACAGCATGTACACAATACACATCAATGAGAAAGTGTGCAAAATTTGGTTGATTTTTACCCAATGGTAAAAAAGTTATGCCCTGTTGAATGTGTCGCAATAATTTCGTGTTCGCCCTTTATACCGTATGCGTGATAATGTTTGCACCATTTAACAATGTCAAAATTAAAAAAAAATCTCAAAAATTTCGATTTCGTTTTATTTATTCAAAGTGCGCTTCCGGAATGCACGGCAGGTTCTAATAATGTAGTCTGGATCCATTTCTCTCCAGGTACGGGTCAATGTTTGTCTGAGGCTTGCTGTACTCGGGTGGCGTTTAGAACAGGCCTTGGCCTTCATGACGCGCCATATTGAGTAATCTAGCGGATTAAGATCGGGGCTGAATCAACAATCAATTCGAAACTAACGATTTTGAATTGGCTCACTGCTTGACTAGCCTATTGGTCCCAAGCAAATCGATTAACGTACCCCATTTTAGTCAAAATTCTAGTACTACACAATGTTTGTTTTGATTCGCTATGAAAGTTTGACAGATAAAATGAGGGGTTAGTGGATTTTCCTATGTTTCGAGGGGTGAATCGATTAGCTTGGGACCGAAGATAGTACCAGAACTGAGCCAAAAAGTTGAGCTCGTTTCTTCGGGACCTTCTGGTCTTAGAGTTACCTCTATGGCTGAATGGCGGCCACATATTCTTCGCCCAGAACGGAAGATGTTCCTGCAACCACTTCTGAGTGCGTTTCGAGGTGTGGCACGGAGCTTGTTGAAATACAATGTTTGGCTTTGGACCGTACTGTTCTTTTATCCACGGAAGAACATACTTACTTAAAATCCCGATGTAGACCACCGTGTTGACCTTGTCGTTTTCTGGAATGGACACCGGGTCCATTGTTTTGCCATCGGAGGCCACCAATCCAAACACCATAACGCTAGCAGCATGCTTGGTCAGATACACGTTCTTGTGCTCGTCGGCCACGTCTTTTACCGGAAGAGAACTAATATACCGGTCGGTTCTGGAATTTGATACGGGATCGACGGTAAACAAGATTTTCAGTTCAAGATTTTCTTGCATCGTTCGTCTCGTAGCTCCTGGATGCGGTTGGTAATCATATGAGTTTTTTTCTGTGCCCTCGACTTCGAACCGCAATCTTCCTTTACGATCTTCCGTACCGTAAAGTCACGTGTTCCTTTGAAATTTTCCTTATTGAACGCACTGGATTCACCCGAATCTTCCTTTTGATAGCAGCGATAACCCTCGGAACCCGAGCTGACCTCGGACGACCTGTTCGCGGATACTTGTCCTTTCTTTTCTCGGTCTAAAACCCTTTTGACGGTCCACCGGGACACTCACATGGCGATTGAAATGTCTTTTTGCGACATTTGCGGGTGGGACAAATCACGAATACACTGCCACTTCGTCATGGTGCAACTGTCAAACTAAGTAAATCATTTTCTTTTATACACAGCCTACTACGGTATGAGCTATAGGTTACGTGAATGCAAAGAAAACCAAGGCATTGTATGCACAGGTGAAACGGGAACCTTATTTGTACGATGGTGCAAACATTATCACGCATACGGTAGTGCCTCAACATAATGTCCCTTATCCATTGCGTTAATAGAAAATGTTACAAAATTCAACAGATTAGTAGTCGTTGAACGTCTTTTAACAAAACCATGCTGTTTGTTATCTGTCAAAGTCATAGGAAAAGTTATTCAAATCGAGCAGAAGACCTGTCAAATGGATAAGATGTCGCCTCTTTACCCAATAAACCACTTCATTCGAGTAGTTAAAATGACGTATAACGAATAAGACATTATTTTGAGATTTTTTTCTAGAACCACAAGAAAAGTAACCAACATTTGTGCGTTTCATAAAAAAATAAAAATTAGTTGACCCAGTTTTGTGAAATCGCTGGTAGAAAGTCACGCTAAAACTGCTTGACAAAGTGGTCAACTCAGTCTCTTTAGTCCCAAGTGCATCTATAAGTGTACCCCTAGTCTAAATTCTAGTACTACACTATGTTTGTTTTGATTCGCTATGAAAGTTTGACAGATAAAATGAGGGATTCGTGGATTTTCCTATGTCTCGAGGGGTCGATTAGCTTGGGACCGAGTACCATAGCTGAACCAAAAAGTTGAGCACGTTTCTTCGGGACCTTCTGGCCTGGAAACTAACGATTTTAAATTGGCTCACTACTTGACTAGCCAATTGGTCCTTCGGGATCTCTGGTCATAGAGTTACCTCTGTGGCGCTAGTGTGTATGTGAACATCCTATGTAAACTGTTTCTCGAGAGCCTGGCCATATAGAAAGTTGCTGTCTTCAGCAAAGTTGTTCTGGTGACCAAGTCCTTTCGAATGGTGGTCATATTATTTCAGAACTCTCTCACTACGCGGTGCTAACATAGAGGTAACTCATGTGGAGGCCGGAAATCGATGCCAGACGCCATTTTGTAATCCAAGATGGTGGTTATCAGTTCAAGAAAAACTGTCAAACACCCTACAATATGGGTATTTCCGAAATGGTGACGACATGGAGAAGCCGGAAATCAATGCCAGACGTCATTTTGGAATCCAAGATGGCAGCCATCGGTTCAAGAAAAACTGTTGCCAGCGCCGGTGATGAAGTGGTAAGTGTGACTGTTTTCTCACCCCAATGGCAATGGGTCTGGGTTCAATTTCAGCCAAGGTCGGTGGGATTTTTCGGAGGCAAAAAAACCCCTGGTCACGTCTTCCTTTGGAAGGGAAGTAAAGCCGTTGGTCCCGGCTCATGTGTGTTGAATGGGTGCGATATCCTACGCAGGTGTGGAAGCTGCCTTCTTGCACATTCGATTGCCGTCAATGGATGGCAATCGATGTCCGTCGGTGATTGGCACTAGATTGTGTGAGTGCATGTTATGCGGCCATGAGAGGTGACGACAAAAAGGCCATTATGAACGGCATAACGGACACGATGACTGGTGATGGAAAACGAATGGCCTGGGTCAAAGGACAGTGACCCAAATAACGTCTTTCTAGGCTACACACACCGATCGTTAATCGTCAAACAACCATCGAGTTAAACGGTCGATAAAGTCTCTGGTTAAATATTCAAACAAGACAAAGCCTAGAAAACATTACTGTGCAGACATAAGCTACTTGAAGATAGTGAGAGGAAAGTGAAGGAGAGCGAGTGAAAGAAACGGACAGCAGGTAAATTCCCGGAATCACCATTTTGGTTCAAAGGTCCTAATGTGAACCGTTTGTATGTTAGGACCCCGCTGTAATTTTTATATAGTACCGTTGAGGTATACCTGGTAGACGTACCGGTAGGCTACGCCAGTTCCCAGCCAAATAAAGATAATTCCGGCACGAACCGCCGAACCCGAGTCCTTGAACATACTCGGTGGCCCAGCCAGCATCAAAAGGTCGAGAGAAGTTCAGTAGCGCGCCAAGGAGGTATCCGACGCCGCCAAAGGAGAAAAGGTAGAAGGTGCTATGAGGAATAAAAGTGTCAGTAGGATCCGACAATAAAAGTGGTAGCTTTGAAAAGTGAAGTGCTGTAGGAGTTTTTACTGTACCAAGTGCGATCATTCCTTGCCACGTGGAAACCTAGTTCGGTAAGCGTGCCGACCCTGAGGCGGCCATTGTAGTTAGGGAGTCTCAGGATTGCTCCTAACTGAGGTGGCTAGTACTTACAGTCTGACGTTTGCTTATGGATTCCATGGGAGTAAAGAGCTACAGAGTCGCCGTCAACGCCAATTCCGGAACAAATAAAGGTAACACGAAAGTATTGTAGCACATTTAATTTGCTCTCAAATTTTATATATATATTTCAAATAAAAACCAAATTTGTAGGGTGGTTCAATCAAGCAAAGATGGGACGGTTATGCAAATGTCGGCAGTATAATTCTGCGTGAAATTCGATTAATCATGGATTTAATTCAAAAGTGCGTCAAATATGGTGCCTCCATGGTAATGTCGAAAAGTTTGATCCATTTCTTAGTTAAATGGCCTTTCAAATCTGTTTTGGTAGTACAATTCGAAAATGGGAAAGGAAGGCCCAGCTCCTGGCCCTGTTAGAGTGAGCAGACATCGAGTCTTCTGTACTTAAGTAAATTTTCAGTCGAATGCTAGTTCATCACTTAGAGAATGCAATGCAAATTTGTGGTTGATTAATTTATTGCACAAGCTGATGATTGAGTTGTATGCTACTGATGCCCTGAATCTCATCGAAAGGGCACAACAACTGGTGGAGATGAACCAAGGTTGGAATGCCGTACCAGGATCGGAGGTGGATATTGTCTGTCAAACGCAACGCTTCGCAGGTCGGTACTAGCAAATATTAGTTTTGTGCTGTGCGCAGTAACCTTCCAGGAAACTAACTTTGATTTCAGGTTATCGATGAAATGGTGTCGCTGGTGGTCTTGTCGGAAACAACATATTCGAAACAAATACCTACAATGAGACGAACATCATCCTTCTTTCTCAATAACGTTGACCAGCAGGTTCTCACCGTTTATCAGTGCCTCGACAATGAAGGCAACCTATAAGATGTTTTCATAATCATAATTTACTTTACCTTGAGATGTGTAAGCACTGTCGATTTTTGCACTAGGGCCAATAAGTTCACACGACGATTAGATGCACCAGTATTTGGCCTTACTGGAAATGCATAAAATATTGCCTAAAATCGAGTTATTTGCTGTTTCAGCAGTTTGTTAGCCATATGGGTAAGAATATTACCCAATAGGAGAAACTATAATTTGAAATCAATACTAAACCTCAAAATTACCAAAACGTGATCTGATATTATATACTCAGTACATGCTTCTCTACTCATCTTGAATCACAAAGTTCCTAATATATTCATGATATATTTACATTTACTATGATTCTCCGCTAGGGCCAAAACACATTCACCCATATTCTTGCTCTAGTTTGAACCGTTCGATCCACCCAAAACAAAAAATATGGTTCGAACGAAAACAAGCATATGGCTGATTATTTTGAGATTTTCCAAAACTTAGCGAAATCAGGGAATTAGGGGCGAAAAATTATGGTATTAGTTTTTCTTTTCTGCAAATACGGACATAGCACGACATAGGCTTATTTTTCAACATTGTTGATTTAATTTATTGGGAATTACAGCTTCTTTGTCCATATGGTTGGTTATAAACTACAGGAAAACCCATGGGTGAGATGGGTGTCATATAAAACAGAAATAAAAAGCAGAAGCACTGCAGGTTGGGACTTTTGAACCTATCGATCTGTTCGGCCAATATCGTCATTTACGTTAGCATCTGCAAGGGACATTGAAATTAGGATGATGTTAAGTATTTTACAAGCTTCCAAGTAAATTAATCTAAACTTACTCTTTCCATCACACGCCACAATTTTGACTTTGTCCACTTTGGCGAATTCATGCACCTCCCGAAATTCGACATCATTCAGCATCAGCGTCCACACGTTATCGCAGAAGCGGTAGGTGTTCAACTTCGCTGCCTTGAACGTTACCCTGGATTTGACTCGGTTCGATAGGGCTGCATTGATGGATTTGTCGAACTGAACCAACACTCGGACTGCCAATGCCGGGGTAATTTGACCATACTATAACATATTTTTTTAGAACATGATGCATATCAATAATTTAGTCGAGCCTTCATTTTGTAAAATTCCATACGGAAGTCATGCATGAAATAAGAATGAATTAACTTACCTGAATCAGCTCGTCCAATGTTTCCTGCAGTGTATTTCCAAGTGTGGTATTACGATACAACTGATAAGACATGTTTTAGCGTAGAATAATGAATATTTACTATAGCAATTCAAATAAATTAACTTTCTTGACTCCGATACTACGATCGGTTTGGGTTCTGCCCACAAACAAAACCAAAACAACAGCCATCAATCGGGCACGGAATTTGACGTTTCTCTTTGAATCGTTCTTCACATTTCATCTGAAACTCACTGTGAAGGTGAAAGCTGCACACGTTCACACATTTTGCCAAGAGCTGTACTTGTTGCAAGGTGAGTAGAACCTGTGGGTGATGAGAAGTTTTTTTTTTTTTCAATATTGACTGCGCTGAAATAATAGATTCATCGCCATCAGTTGAGAGCAAACGCTAACTGAATTTTGCGTAATGCTCACCCTAATAAAAATTGTTATGGTTATTAAGCTTAACGACGTGTTCCGGTTATCATCCAAACCATTTGTAGAATAGTTGAACCATTTGGGTTCCCGTAAAAAAAAATCCAATAAAAATACAATGATTTTCATTGTCATTGTAACAATGATATTTACTGTCGAAATATTGGACATTTTTGTCCATTACCATAAAATCACAAAGAAATTCATTGTTCACAACAATGAAAAACATGGTATTTGAGAAATTTACAGTAAAAAAGGGGGGTTGTTAAGCATCTTAACAATAAAAAAAGTGATTTTTCTGGAACAAATTTGATCTCTTCACACTAATTTTCATTGTTTGAGCATTGTATGTATAGTTAAAAATTGAAGTTTATGTTTTCTCCCGTACAATAATTTAACAATAAATTTTAATGTACACGAAATTCAACAGTAAAAATCATTGTAATTTCGTTGTTTTATTATAATTTTTTTTTCGGGTTACCATTCGTTTATGGTATTTTTTAAAAGTGCAGTCCAAGGGTTTAGACAACTTAGATATATTTAAAATATCATCATACATGTAGAAGATAGAGCCTCGGAGAGAGCTTATTGTCAGCTGGATGGCGGCAGTCCCATACAAACATTTGAAAAACCATGACGGGTTGCTTTAAACGGTCCCTTTGCCAAAACAATAGAGATCTCCAGACTCGTCTCCAGATTCACAAGAGTGTGTATGAGACTGCGTAATTTATTTTTAAGAAGTTGTGATACCATTTTTAATCTTCTTTGGATTCATAAGACTAGTTACGTTTAACGCACGAATAATAAACTACTTTAAAAGGTAGATCCACTAGCACGATCTACCTTTTAAAGTAGTTTATTTCATTCCTCGTCGAACGTTCGACAGAGCAAGTTTGCTTAGGCTACTCTCCCGCCGCCGCAAAAGTGTTTTTCGGAAAAAAGTGGATTTTTTTTCTCTCCCCGATCGGAGTTTTTTTTTACACCTTCAGGTGTGCAGTGCCACAACCATCTCAGCCGAGTCTGAAGATTGGATTGTCCAACGGTAAAACTATCAACCACCACCTAGACATCGCATCATACGGCATCAAAAGGTCATCACCCGTATACACCGTACAACGAAGCAGCAGAACTGCAGATACGGTCTATACAGACCGGACGGTGCCCTTTGTGCTAAGCCACGTGCTGCAACAATAGAGCGATCATCTCTGCTTCATCGCACAGTGGAGTTTGTAAACGCGCCATCCCGGCATATAGAGATAAGTTAATTTTTTTCTCAGCCTAATTCTTTTTTTTTTTTTTTTTTTGTAAATATTTTTTTTTTTTTTGTTTGGTTTTTGATTTGCTAATATTAAGTAATCCCCCTGCAGCGTTGAATTTCCTTTCTTACAAATTATTATTTTTATTATTATTCATTATCTTATTTAGTTTTTTTTTGCACATATTTTATTTTACTTTTATTTTTTTAACACTGAGCAATTCACTCACAGTGTTGACTTCCTTTTCTTGTTGTTTCCTTTCCAATTTCAATCCATAGATTTGAAATTTGTGGAAAATATAAACATTTAATAACTAAGATTGCAACCAATTCCGTTGCGGTGGTATCTTAAGTCACCGCAATGGATGATACAAATAAAGGCGGGGGTCTGTCGCTTGACATCTCTGATGATGAGTCAATAAAGTCTCCCTCATTTGAAAAGCTTGATAGCTCTGAGGAAATGGATACCCTCGAAGAGCACCTTGATCAAACCACCAGCAAGAACACTGGAGCCTATCCAAAAGTGAAATCTCTACCACAGCCCCCTTCTCCTCCATCGCCGCCTTGTCCACCATCGCCGCCTTGTCCTTATGTGCCCCCTACTCCACTCCTTCCCCCGAAAATATCAGCGACCCCCCGCCACAAGGCTTACCCTGATGACTCGAAAGGTCCGTGGGTTGTTTTCTTCCGGCCCAAACAAAAACCTTTGAATATTTCTCGGATTTCGAAGGATCTGACAAAACATTTTTCGGCCGTAACCGATATCTTTAAGGTGACGCCAAACAAACTGCGCGTTACCGTTGATAACCTGAAACAGGCAAACCGAATTGTTGCCTGTGAGCTTTTTTCGATCGAATATCGAGTCTACGTCCCCAGTTGTGACGTAGAAATTGAAGGAGTGGTCACCGATTCGAGTCTGACTTGTGAGGATTTCCTGCAAGTCGAATCTTTCGGCATTTTCAAAAACCGTGCCCTTCCGAAAGTCAAGATACTGGACTGCATTCAACTGCAGTCAGTGTCGCACATAGGCACAAACAAAAAGTATACCCTCTCAGATTCGTTTCGTGTGACCTTTTCAGGATCGGCATTACCTGACTACGTCACAATTGGGAAGGTTCGACTACCTGTACGCTTGTTTACGGAGGGTCCTTGTCATGCTACACCAATATGCGTTTACTGTAAGGATGCTCCGCATGCTCTGAGTGATTGCCCGAAGTACAAACAGCAGGGAGAAAAACTAAAGCGGTCCTTGCAAGCTCGCTCTAAGCGCTCGTTAGCAGAAATTTTGAAAACGACCGCTTCATCTTCCCAAACCACCCCAAAAAGCAACAACACATTCTACCTCCTGCCAGATGATGATCAGGGCTCTGACTCAGAGGTTGGTGAGAGTAGTCCTTTTGTCTTTAACGGCAACACGAGGAAGCGGTCCAAAACAAACGTCACGCAAAAACCTCGTAAGGCCTCTCGTACGGACTCTCAACCTACCTTGACAAATTTAAGAGGTAGCGGAAATGTAGCAAAACCCCCACCACCGGGATTTCAAGTTTGTAATTTTAACAAAGACTTTCCGCCACTTCCGGGATCATCTAAAACCCCAGATATCCCAGTTTTTCAGCCAGAAAATCAGCTAAATAACCAGCAAGAACATGATGCCATGTTCACGTTTTCTGGAATTGTGGAGAGCATCTTCAATATATTCAACGTCTCTGACTCAACTAGGAACATTATTAATTTAGTGCTTCCATTTGTGAAAACTCTTTTGAAGCAACTAGCTTCTAGGTGGTCCTTCCTTGCATCGATCATATCTTTTGATGGATAATTTTCCGAATGAGGTCGGAGATATGATCTCTCTTCTTCAGTGGAACTGTAGAAGTCTTATACCGAAACTTGACGCATTAAAATTTTTAGTTCACAACTCACTTTGTGACGCATTTGCTCTTTGTGAAACATGGCTTTCTTCAGACACCGATCTCCCTTTCCACGATTTTAACATTATTCGCCTTGATCGAGCAGATTCGTATGGAGGGGTGCTTCTAGGGATTAATAAGCTCCATTCCTTTTATAGAATCGATCTGCCTTCCGTGACAGGCATTGAAGTTGTCGCGTGTCAGGTAAATATTCGAGGTAAAAGCCTCAGTATTGCCTCAGTATATTTTCCTCCGAGAACTGCGATTTCTCGCCAAGGTCTCTCAGATATCTGCTCAGTTTTATCTGAGCCTCGGTTGATCTTAGGAGATTTTAACTCTCACGGTACAGGCTGGGGGGAACTGTACGACGACAACCGCTCAACCTTGATATACGACATGTGCGACATCTTCAAAATGACAATTCTGAACACCGGGGAAGCAACACGAGTAGCCAAACCTCCAGCAAGAGTAAGCAGATTAGACCTCTCACTTTGTTCGAGTTCACTATCGTTGGATTGCTCGTGGAAAGTAATCCAAGATCCCTACGGTAGTGATCATTTGCCAATCAAAATTTCTATTACCAATGGTTCATCTTCCACTCGCTCGGTTGACATCGCGTACGACCTCACGAAAAACATCGACTGGAAAAAATTTGCGGCCACGGTTCTCGGTGGTATTGAATCGGTTGAGATACTCCCTCCGCTGGATGAGTACTCCTTTTTATCGCGACTTATCGTTGACTGCGCTCTTCAAGCACAGACGAAACGCGTTCCGGGTGTTTCCATTCGCAGACGACCTCTCACTCCGTGGTGGGATAAGGATTGCACCAACGCGAACAGCGAGAAGTCCGCCGCGTTTAAACGCTTCCGCAAACACGGTAAGGTCGGGGATTTCGAGCGGTACACCGACCTCGAGAAAACTTTCAAGGGCTTTGTTGTGACGGCCGAGAGTAATGATGAATACAACAGCTAATCGACGAATTCAATTTATTTAACCACTTTTAATTAATAACTTTTACATCTTCATCCGCGTCTCCGGACATGATTTCGGCGTCTCTCCAGTAACTGTACCGCACTTCATCTTTTTCTGTTCACACACGTACAAGGCTCAATGACAACTCGGGAAGGTGAGTAATTCAAGGTATTGGCAAAATAAATCAAGATACTGAATGCTAAGGTGTAACATCTCTCCCCCTTGAGAAAGAAAAATTCTTCGAGCCCGTTGCAAAAATTTAAAAAAAATCACAAATTCAATTTTGTTGGAGCCTTCACCACCCTGGTAGAACGCCTCAAGGGTTGTGCGACTTCCGTTGCTGGGATTGATCCAGTCCTAGTATTCGAAGGGCCTTCCATTGGATCTGGATCAGGTTCCGCTGGTCGTTGATCAACTTGCATCTCCGGAGTACAGACCGGAGCAGTTGTTGACGTTTCCTTGGTATTTTCAGGAGTAGCTACTCCTGACGGAGAAGCAGCCACCCCCTGACTACAGTACTTTCCCGGTCTGGCACTATTCGGTGAAGTATCCGGAAGATGAGCGCCCACACCGACGATATGGTCGATATGACGCTCCCAGCACCGCCCGTCATCCAAGCGGACAGCATACCGAAGTTTTCCAACTTTCTCCGCAATCTTTCCAAACTTCCATTTGTCAGCAGACAAAAAATCTCGAACACGCACACGATCACCGACTTTGAATTCTCGTACTATGTAGTTCTTCGCACTAACGACCTCGTTCTTCGGTAGCATTAAGTCAATTCTTGATCTTATCTGTCGACCAAACATCATCATAGCGGGTGATTGTCCAGTCGTAGGATGTATCATCTTCCGGTATACCAATAGTATGTTGCAGAGTTCCACATTCAGCTGCATCTTTGTGCACTTTAGTGACTTCAATTTCTGCTTCATTGTTTGAACATAGCGCTCAGCTTGCCCATTTGTTGCAGGGTGATAGGGCGCTCCCATCTTGTGAACTATACCGTTCATCCGCAGGAACTGCTGAAATTGCTCGGATGTAAACTGAACACCGTGATCGCTCACAAGCACCGACGGTATTCCAAAAGTACTGAAAATTTCACGACACATCCGGATTGTGCTATCGGTAGTGATGGAGCTACATACTCGAACCTCCGGCCATTTGGTATAGGCATCGACCAGAATGAAAAAGTATGTGTCCATGAATGGTCCCGCGAAGTCGACATGAACTCTTTGGAACGGTGCAGTAGGGGCTTCCCAGCAGTGTAATGACATCTTCGCCGGCACGGGTCTCACCGACTGACACTCGACACAACTTGCGATCATCTCCTCAATAGCACTGTCCATTCCGTTCCACCAGCAATATCCTCTTGCTAATGACTTGGTCCGCGTTGTTCCAAAGTGCGTAGAATGCAACTCCTCGAGAACTTGCTTCCGTAGAGAATGTGGCACATACACCCGTATACCACGCAGCAGACAGCCTTTTTGCAGAGTGAACTCGCTCTGGTCAATTCCAAATCTATCCTTTCCCTCGACCAGTACACCGTATTTGATTCCTTGAATTAAATTCCTTACGGTTGAATCTTCAGCAGTTGCTTGAGCTAATTCAGCAACAGTAAGTGGAAGTGTTTCGATTTGGTACATTTCTACTAAGTCCGACTCTTCAATCACGTTATCTGCGTCAGCTAATTTCAGTGGAATTCGAGACAAAGCATCTGCATTGGCATGGTTCACCGACTTTCGGAACCGTATTTCATAATCAAATGACTGCAAGTAGGTTGCATAATGCTGCATCCTCAGGGCGGACATAATAGGCAATCCTTTGTGCTCCCCGAATATTTTGGTTACTGCTTGATTGTCTGTAACCAAAGTGAATCTGCGACCGTACAGAAATTGGAAAAATTTCTTGACGCCAAAAATTATCGCGTACGCCTCTTTGTCCACGTGTAGGTACGCTTGTTGGGTTCGATTCAGCGTTTGGGATGCAAACTGAATCGGACGCTCCGAACCATCTGGGTAGATGTGGCTAAGTACGGCTCCAACTCCATATGGCGATGCATCGGTAGCCAACAGCAGGGGCAACTCGAAGGAATAATGTACGAGGCAGGTTTCCGCTTGCATTTGTTCCTTCACAGCGTGAAAAGACTTCTCACATTGCTTACTCCATACGAACGGCACATCGTTTTTAAGAAGGTTGTTCAGGGGATAGAGCACAGTACTCAGGTTCCGGAAAAATCTACCATAGTAATTGATAAGACCAACAAATGAACGTACCTCGTCCTTGTTTTCCGGTCTCCGCATCTCCTGGATTGCCTCTACCTTTTTCTGGATCTTGTGGATGCCCTTACAATCGATCAGATACCCGCAGTACTCTATCACATCCGCGAAAAACTCGCATTTGTCACGGTTGACTCGAATGTTATTTTCATCCAGACGGCGCAAAACTTCCTCCAATCGACGCAAATGAGTCTCGTCATTATGTCCAGTGATCTTGATGTCATCCAAAAATACACTGACACCCTCGATTCCTTGCAGCAATGCCTCCATTTGTCGTTGCCAGATGGCAGGCGCCGATGCCACCCCGTACATTAGACGGCTCGGACGATACAGACCTCGGTGAGTGCTTAGGGTAAGAATTTCACGATCCTCCGGAGCAACTTCCATTTGCAAGTAGGCCTGCACTAGGTCAATTTTGCTAAATTTCTTCCCGCCAGCCAGGGAGGCGAACAGCTCATCCACCGTTGGAAGCGGGTGCTTATCCACCACCAGATTAGGGTTGACAGTTTGTTTATAATCCCCGCAGATACGTACACGGTTGTGGGATTTCTTTACTGGCACAATCGGCGTCGCCCAATTACTGTGGTTGACCTTTACCAACACTCCTTCAGCTTCTAATTTGTCGAGCTCAGCTTCAACAACCTTTTGCAGATTGAACGGAATTTTACGTGCTTTCAGGAATACAGGACGGACATCATGCTTCAGTGGCAGGTTCGCTTGAACACGGGAGATCTTACCGATGGAATCCTCGAACACTTTCGGAAACTTTTGCAGCAGCCTTTCCACAGTAGCAGCAGGATATTCATATGGAGTACCTTTATCTATCTCGTTAACTGCACTTTTCTTCAACAAAAGTGTGTTCCAATCGACCGGCATACGACAGAGCCATTCGCGCCCGATCAACGGATGTTTTTCCGACTTCACGATGTATAATGGTAATAGTAAGTTTTGTCGATCGAATTCAACACACGCGTCCATTATCCCGAGCATTTCAATGTTTGTGTTGCAATAGCTCACGAGATTCACATCGCACTTCCGCAAGTTCGCTCCCGCGAGCAGTTTTTTCCAACAATTCGCACTCACGATGGTAACGGGCGATCCTGTATCTACCTCGAAACGTAAGTCAACTCCATTTACGCGCACTTTCAACCAAAACTTTTGATTGTCCGATATGGAGTTCACCGAGCATACTTCACGAACTTCGGAATCACTGCAGTCTTTTCCGAGATCATCGACGAAGTTCGTTTGCACTGTGTTTTGCTTACCCGCCGGTCGTGAACCACCAGGCTTTGCCCCAGATTTCTTCAAGCACACTTTTTCTAGGTGTCCTTTAAGTCCACAGAATCTGCATTCAGTTTGTTTATGCTTGCAAGCATTGGCAAGGTGCGACTTGTCACCACAACGATAGCAGCTAATATCACTCCCAGCGGCCCCTTTTTGAACAAAACGCCTTTCCCCTTCGTTTAATTTGCTCTTCGACTTGTTCCGCTTACCTGGCTGGTGCTGCATTTTGTGGACTTCCTGCTTACCTTGGCTGCCTTCAATTTCAGCTCCACCTTTCTTTGAGAGTTCCATACCCACAGCGATATCACGAGCATCCTGCAGTGTGAGCTCTCTTTTTTCCAGCAGCCGGCTTCGAATGTCGTTCCTCTTAATGCCAAACACCAACTGGTTCCGGAGTGCAGTTTCCAGGTACTGGCCAAAGTTGCAAGTAACTGCAATCCGTCGAAGTGCAACCAAATATTCATCAACGGACTCCTCCGGCGTAGCAGCATCTTTGTCGCCTTGGCGACGGCACTTAAAACGAAAGTTTTCACTGATTTCCAGTGGTCGGGGATTAAAAAACGCTTCCAGAATGTCAACAATCACTTGATATGTTTTCGTACGGGGCACTTCCGGCGCGATTTTGTCGCAAATTATGTCGTAGCTATCAGGGCCCATATAATGGAGCAGCAAATTTTTTCGCATCTGTTCGTCGACAATTCCGTAAATGGTGAACGCATTTTCCAGCCGTTTCACCCACCGCATCCACTTCAACTTGCGCTTGTCGAAGGGGTCAATAGCAAAACTTGGTGGTGGAACGCCAGCAGCAGCACGAGCAGCATCACCTTCTCCTCCCGGATTCGCCATCCTCGTCGCCAGAACTGTTGTGACGGCCGAGAGTAATGATGAATACAACAGCTAATCGACGAATTCAATTTATTTAACCACTTTTAATTAATAACTTTTACATCTTCATCCGCGTCTCCGGACATGATTTCGGCGTCTCTCCAGTAACTGTACCGCACTTCATCTTTTTCTGTTCACACACGTACAAGGCTCAATGACAACTCGGGAAGGTGAGTAATTCAAGGTATTGGCAAAATAAATCAAGATACTGAATGCTAAGGTGTAACAGGCTTGATTAAAGCCAAGAAACGCGGTTACTGGCGTCGGTTCGTCGATGGTTTGTCGCGAGAGACTTCCATGAGAACACTCTGGAATGTCGGCAGGAGAATGCGAAACGCGTCATCACCGGTCAACGAAGACAAGGAGTACTCAGACAGTTGGATATTCAGCTTCGCGCGGAAAGTTTGCCCGGATTCGGTGCCGGTTCAAACCAACGTTCGTGATCGTCCGTCGGGTAATAACGAAATAGATTCTCCGTTTTCGATGGTGGAATTCTCACTTGCTCTCCTCTCATGTAACAACTCAGCTCCAGGAATGGATAGAATCAAGTTTAACTTGCTCAAAAATCTCCCAGACGTCGCGAAGAGACGCTTGTTGAACTTATTCAATCAATTTCTGGAGCACAACATTGTTCCGGATGATTGGAGGCAAGTAAGAGTTATCGCCATTCGAAAACCCGGTAAACCCGCGTCGGATTTTAACTCGTACCGTCCCATCGCGATGCTGTCCTGTATACGGAAATTGTTGGAGAAAATGATTCTTTTTCGTCTAGACAAATGGGTCGAGTCGAATGGTTTACTTTCAGATACGCAATTTGGATTTCGGAGAGGCAAAGGAACGAGCGACTGTCTTGCGTTGCTTTCAACTGAAATTCAACTGGCCTATGCGCAAAAACAGCAAATGGGTTCAGTTTTCTTGGACATTAAGGGGGCTTTTGATTCTGTTTGTATCGATGTCCTTTCGGATAAACTCCACGATAGTGGGCTTTCACCAATTATGAACAACTATTTGAGCAACTTGTTGTCTGAGAAATATATGAGCTTTTCTCATGGAAACTCGACAACTTCACGAATTAGTTACATGGGTCTCCCCCAGGGCTCATGTTTAAGCCCCCTTCTTTATAATTTTTATGTCAAAGACATTGATGGTTGTCTTGATGAAAATTGCTCGCTAAGGCAGCTTGCAGATGACGGCGTTGTGTCCGTTATAGGGCCAAGTGCACCGGACCTGCAAGGACCATTGCAAGATACCTTAGACAACTTGTCTACTTGGGCTTTGAAGCTGGGTATCGAATTCTCTCCGGAGAAAACTGAGTTGGTTGTTTTTTTCTAGGAAGCACCATCCTGCTCAGTTACAGCTTCAACTAATGGGTAAAACAATCACTCAAAGTATTTCTTTTAAGTATTTAGGTGTCTGGTTCGATTTCAAATGTACATGGGGAAAACATATTGCGTATCTGAAACAAAAATGCCAGCAAAGAATTAATTTTCTTCGTACAATTACTGGAACTTGGTGGGGAGCACACCCGGAAGATCTGATCAGGTTGTATCGAACAACCATCTTGTCGGTTCTAGAGTACGGTAGCTTCTGCTTTCAATCAGCGGCGAAAACACATATCCTGAAGCTGCAACGGATTCAATACCGTTGCCTTCGTATTGCGCTAGGCTGTATGCACTCGACTCATACGATGAGCCTCGAAGTACTCGCGGGTGTTCTCCCACTGACAGATCGTTTCGCGGAACTGTCCTTCCGGTTTCTTATCCGTTGTGAAGTAATGAACCCATTGGTAATAGAAAATTTTGAGAAGCTACTCGACAGAAATCCTCAAACAAGATTCATGAGTTTGTACTATGAGTACATGACGCTGGAGGTTGGTCCTTCTTCATTAATCTCCAATCGTGATTGCTTTCAAGCCTTCTATAGTTCCTCTGTAAATTTTGATCTGACCATGATGCAAGAAATCCATGGAATACCAGATCACCATCGGTCGATGGTTGTTCCCTCAATTTTCGCAATCAAGTACCACCATGTAAGTAACGATAAAAGATTTTTCACAGATGGGTCAACCATAAATGCTTCCACTGGATTTGGTGTATTTAATCAATTTCATAGTGCCTCTTATAAACTGCAGAAACCATGCTCAGTATACGTTGCGGAACTCGCAGCTATATTTTACGCAGTAGAGCGAATTGCCTCACTACCGTCTGACCATTATTTTATTTTTACGGATAGTCTTAGCTCATTGGAGGCTATTCGTTCAATGAGGCCGATGAAGCACTCCTCGTATTTCCTGCCTGAAATACGATCTAAACTGAGTGCTTTATCTAACTGCTCCTATACTATCACCTTAGCTTGGGTCCCATCTCATTGCTCAATTCCGGGTAATGAGAAAGCGGACTCATTGGCTAAGGTGGGCGCTATGGAAGGCGATATTTTTGAGCGACAAATCGCCTTCAACGAATTTTTCTCCATTGCTCGTCAGCAAGTCCTCATCAGTTGGCAACAAAAATGGAATGATGGTGAATTGGGAAGATGGTTACATTCTATTCTCCCTCAGGTGTCGAACAAGCCATGGTTCAAAGGGTTGGACATGAGCCGCGACTTTATACGCGTTATATCAAGGCTTATGTCCAATCACTGCTCGTTAGACTCGCATTTCTATCGAATTGGGCTCTCAGGCAGCAATTTATGTGCGTGTGGCAGTGGTTATCACGATATCGAGCACGTTGTTTGGTCATGTACCTTACACCGTGTTGCCAGATCTGAGTTATCCATATCCCTCAGGGCCCGAGGAAAACAACCCGCGATACCCGTTAGAGATGTCTTGGCGAGCCGAGACCTCGACTATTTGAATTTAATTTATGTGTTTTTAAAACGGATAGATTTGAGGATTTAGTAGTTAGTGTCATCTTGTGTTCTCCCAAGTTGTTAGTTGCCCATCGGTGTACCCCCATGTTTGTCTTTTTCATCAGAGTGTCGCCTAGTTCGAGATCAAGAGCACATTGCTCTCCAAACCTTGTGTTCACAATCCCTACCCTGCCATCCATTTGTTACAATTTGTTACCCCTAACCTCGAGATAGCCGCGAGTAATCGGCCTCCGCTTTACTAACGTTAGTTTTAGGTAATTTTGTTATTTAAACAATGAATATCGGCTCCGCAAAGCTTCAGCAAATGAGCCTGGAAAAATAAACGAATTATAAAAAAAAAAAAAGTAGTTTATTGGCGTTGACGGCGACTCTGTAGCTCTTTACTCCTATGAGAAAATCCATAATCAAACGTTAGACCAGTTAGACTGTGCGTGAAACATGGCGGACTTTGTACTGTCAACATGGATGACGATCTGTCAACATGGATGACGATCTGTCAACATGACCAGATAATCTCTATATGGACGTTGGGCTTTAAGGAACGTGATATTGTGCTTGGAGATCTCTATGTCACTGTATGGCTGTGTGTTTAAGACGATGAAAATTGTTTATATTATTCACAAAGACTTTGGTCGTCGTGGTTCCAATACCGTTCAAAGGAACTGCAAAAGTAGCGGAAATTCGAAACAAGAGACTGATCCTGCCAAATCGTGTGCGCCATCAGCGATGCCAGAGATATTCTTATAATATTGCGTTACCAGAATGTTAATGGTTTTGCCAGTTTTTGGATTCCGAACGATGAATGGGTTCTTTAAAAAAAAGTAAGAGGTTGTATCCAAGACTCGACCGTTGATTTGAGGTAGGATTACGTGCTCGGTATCAATATTTGACGACTATGTTAGGGAAACCACTTTTTGCAGGCAATCGGTAATAATTTTAATAACCATAGCAACAGTTAGACATTTGTGTGATTTTCAATAGTGACCTATTGAAAATTGATAAAGTATTCATTTTAGCACTTTTGTAGATCAATTACCAATCGATTGGCTTGTTTAGAATTATAATCCATCCGCTATTGACAGAGTTATAAGTGGTCAAAACCTGACCACTTTTCGTAACGCGGTCGATTTTTTTTTTTTTTTTTAATTGCATCCCCAATATGTTGCCAAGAGACGTAATCCTACGTCAATATGCAAACTTTGCGGAGACATAACACTCGAAAGCAATTTTGTGAAATATGAAGTAAAACAAATCCTAGCTGGTTATGCATGAAAAACGAGTTAAACATTTTGTCAAGCTTCTGCACTCATGTTCCATCAGATGTCACTGCTGTTGTTGGCGGTGGCATCTATCGGAGACTACACATAATATGTTTTCGGATAATTGTTCACAGAGGACAGTGCAGTGCAAAACATGTCTGGTACCTCTATATATATATATATATGCATTTAGAGTAACATCCGAAGTCCCTCCTTCTTTACACATTCTGCACTCAAAATAGCTCACCCCTTACAGGATTTCCTGCCGAATTATATGAATGGGCGGGGCAGAAATTATCGTTTGTGCAGAATATGTAAAAAAGGAGGGACTTCGAAATTTTAACTTTTTGCCACTGTGGGGACTGGTAGTAAAGCAGATAAAATTGTATGGGTAAAAATAATTTTTATTTAACAATATTTTCAGGGAAAAAAATGAATGACAATGTTGCTGAATAATTTCTTTAGGTTGTCGTTTACTTTTTTGACCTGAATATGCACCGAAAGCGAATTATTCCCAGTTATCTCAAATTCAATATGGAGATTTTAATCACTTCCTACCAGCGGGACAGCACCGTCTCTGTGGAAAATGGCCGAACGATATGATTAATCTCCCCAATACATTCGGGCCTACAATTCCTGTTTTATTTGGAAATAATTTAATCAAATTGCAGTTTTTTAATGATTTGACACCGAATTTGACACCATGCACTTTTTCAAATCATTTAAAAACTCAGCGAAAATTACACTCAAACGCGAAAAAATCTTGATCCATTTGAAGTTGTTTCATCAATATCAATTAAGAAATGATTAAATGTGAGCAATGTTGCCAATTCAGAGATAAATAGCATTTAGCGTTAGATTATTTGACAATCTAAGACTAGAAGCTCCCGAAATAACGTGCTCAACTTTTTGGCTCAGCTCTGGTACTCTCTTCGGTCCCAAGCTAATCGATTCATCCCTCGAAACATAGGAAAAACCAATAACCCCTCATATTATCTGTCAAACTTTCATAGCGAATCAAAACAAACATTGCGTAGTACTAGAATTTCGACTAGAATGGGGTACGTTAATCGTTTGCTTGGGACCAATAGGCTAGTCAAGTAGTGAGCCAATTTAAATCGTTAGTTTCGTATTGATTGTTGGCTGTATGATGCAGATTTCAAAATTTTATAAAATGCTTCTAATTCTAAAATATATATTTTTTTTTCGATTATTCTACGGTAGAGGAAAACTTTATCACCACCTTTTCAATTTGATTAATATGCGTTATGTCTCGTTTCGATACTTTTGACGTAGGACTACGTCTTTAATTTCTATACTGGGGGTCACATTAAAAAAAATCAAAATTCAGACATGTAACGAAAAATCCCAAACACGGACGCAACGATAGAGCGCAAATCGAAAAACGACACATTGCCATTGTTCACGAGCTTGTTCACATGCTCAATGCTCGGTTGATTGCTTACCATTTCACCAATGAAAGGAAGGGAGGAGAAAAGCAGCAATAATAAAAACGCTAGCCAAATTGTTTTCTTCGTCATTTGCTTTCGAGCAACGGACGGCTAAGTGGAACAGCATATATCGCACCATTACGAAGACGACACGACGACGAAAGCACCCACATCGACCGGAGGAAAGGTTTCCCGCAATAGGCAGCATGACTACTGTGTTACCTGACTTATAACAAATATACGTTGTATACGAGTACCCCGAATACAACGTATGACTCGTCTCATTTTGCATAGCATTTGCAATGTAAAATTAGACGAGTCATACGTTGTATTCGGGGTACTCCTAACAACGTATATTTATTATAAGTCAGGTAACACAGTAGGCCGCCCAACATGGTCTATACAAGGTGTGGAATTGTAGACATGAATGTATTGGTGCACTCGAGGGGCACGCAATACAAAGAACCGGGTGCGTTGAAGTTAAAATACAATCAAAAGTACTTAAAGTAATTAATGCGTCTTGAAGTAATACTGACGGTAATTAAAATTATCTATCCATAATTAATGTAATTAAAGGTATTGAAAATGTAATTAATGTACTTTAATTTCGAAATTCCAACTGTAATTAATGGAGTTAAAATGTAATTATTGCTCTACATTGTGTAATTAATGTAATTAAAGCAGTAGCTAATGGAATTAATTTAATTACAGCCGTTGCGTGCGTTGGAGTTAAAGGTTATTGCGTGCCCCTAGGGTGCACTTCGTTTTTCACTCGGCTTTCATTCTGCTTCGCACTATTCGTTTTTTCGTTTACTCGATCACCCTTGTAGCATAGAGGTAACTCTAAGAACAGAAGGTCCCAAAGAAACGTGCTCAACTTTTGACGTAGGACTACGTCTGTGATTTCTATATGGGGGTACACTTTTTGAAAACCAAAAATGGAACATGTAACAAAATTATGAAAGATTTTGAACGGTAATAACTCAGCTGCCCCAAGACCAATTTCAATAATTTTATCACCAATCGATCAGAAATATTTCTACACATCTGCTAAATTTAAGACTATGATAATTAAAATTATCACCGATTGCCTATGAAAAGCGATTTCCCTAACACAGATTTCAAAGTTGAATTCCATCCGGTCTCACCAAACGGTGCTTATTCAATGACCTCGTGGTGAGTGGTGGTGTTCTGCAGTACACAACGTAAGCCTGCCTGCAAGCAGCGAGCTGCAGCCCACATGAGCATCCATAGAAGGAGGAAGAAGCCGCACCGGTATTGATCGGAATCATACTAAAGAGTATAATCAGAGAGAACCCTGCTAAAATGCCTATTCCTACGCAAAACACAAGCTGCAGTTGACAAATCTCGCGTCACTTTTCAAATAGACCAATGTAACAAATGTAAACAAATCGAGTTAAGCGATACAAACTATTGCTCTTCTATCATTGTATGTGATACAAAAACATCCATCCAAATTTACTTTAATTTATTTAAAATAATCATTGATCAAAAATTGTCAAATGTACAGTTTGAAATGATGGGTGTATGATTGTTACTTCGGTCATTCGGACTGCCTAACATGATTGGTGCTCATTTTCCAAAGGCGGGGCCAATCTAAAGTTAGGTACTATACTCTGAAATCTGTGAAAGGGAATCTAGTATCATGTAGACAAAACGTCCAATGTAACACTGATTGATTATGTCATTGAGAAAAATCGTCCAATGTAACATGTCCGATGTACAACTCGACTTGTCAAAACGTCCTATGTGGTTTTTTATATGTTGTAGAATGAAATTCAAAGTAAAATTGTGATTTTACCGTTTCTTCTGAATTTTCAACGTTATTATACACTGACTAAATTAAAAATAGTATTGCAGAATGTATTGTTTTTAAACAGTTAAAATAATAATCTGTTGAACTTCAACTTCGATTTTCTCAAAATGGTGGATATGTTACATTGGTCTATTTGAAAAGTGACGCGAGAAATATGATTTATTATATAAGACCACGTAGTCCTACGTCACCATTACGTACAACCATAGAGGTAACTCTAAGACTAGAAGGTCCCGAAATAACGAACTCAACTTTTTGGCTCAGCTCTGGGACTCTTTTCGGTCCCAAACTAATCGATTCACCCCTCGAAACATAGGAAAAACCAATAACCCCTCATTTTATCTGTCAAGAGGTAACTCTAAGACCAGAAAGTCCCAAAGAAACGGGCTCAACTTTTTGGCTCAGCTCTGCAGACTAAGATTTTTTTACAGTATACTGTAATTTTTTACCGAATATGGAACAGCTGAACATTCGGTAATCCATTCGGTAATTTTTTTAATTTACAATCCGTTCTGTAAATTTTCTTCGCTTGTGGCCTGTCAAAATTTACTGACCTGGACTGTAAATTTTACTGAAAGATCGGTAAAGTTTACCATAGCGTTCAGTATAATTTTTACCGAATCGACTGTACTTTATTTTCAGAATAAATAATAAACATTGTAATTTTTATTGATTGATTAACTGTTTCTTTCTTTCATCAAACCAAAAGATTCATTCCTTTTAACCATATATTTTTTTGGAAGATGCATTTTTATCTTGAGTTTGTACAGAAAATTATAAAAAAAAAAATCAGTAAAGAACCCGGACGAGGTTATCAACTAAGTAGCGAACCGTTCTAAAATGCAGTTTCGGCGGTAGAGGAGGACATTGAGTTGCATAACGTCCATGGCGTCTGAAAGAAATTGGCCCAGAAATGAAAAACTAATTATGTTTTCTGCATAAATTGCACAGAATCTAGCGAAAAGTAAAGTACTTACGCTTCACAACGTAGAACCGAAGGACACTCAACATTGAAATGGCAGCTAATATTGAGTTTGACAGTACGAAAATCTGTTCAGTATCTTTTACAGAATTCGGTACTTTATTGCTGTTTGATTTTGTAAAAGATTATTTTTACAGTATACTCGTCACAATTTTTACAGAATTGCGAAATCGCTGCCTTTTACAGTTTCGATCCGCAAATTTTATTTACAATTTTCGGTAAATGTATGTAAATAACGGAAATTCAGCAGTTTAGATTGCGGAAAATTTGTAAAATAATATGTTTTACAAAGCATTCGGTAAAAATTACATTTTACCGAACAAATCCAGCAAAAAAGTACCGAACAAGATTTAAGAAATTTGGTGTGTGGTACTATCTTCGGTCCCACGCTAATCGATTCACACCTCGAAACATAGAAAAAAAACAATAACCCCTCATTTTATCTGTCAAACTTTCATAGCGAATCAAAACAAACATTGTGTAGTAGTAGAATTTCGACTAGAATGGGATACGTTAATCGTTTGCTTGGGACCAATAGGCTAGTCAAGTAGTGAGCCAATTTAAAATCGTTAGTTTCGTATTGATTGTTGATCCTACGTTAAGCCTCCGTCCGTGCCCCTACGCACAAACCCTTCTACCATCGAGTCTACCATAGAGGTAACTCTACTTTTTTAGATAAATATATGTTTTGAACATATTACGTGTAATCTTCAAGTGCTTTCACTTGAGAAATCTCGATGAACCATTCAAAAGGTCGTATCTACTTTGATCGATTCTCTTCATCGACTTTCTCTTTTGATAACAACCACCAATGCAAACAGGTTTTGCGCTCTTTTTACCACATGGTTTCATAAAAGAATATTTTATCTTACGTCCAAAACGTCAAATACAACAGGTTACGTTTTTACAGCTGAGTCATTAACGAAAGAGAAAGTCGATGAAGAGAATCGATAAATGCAGATAGGACCTTTTGAAATGTTTATCTAGAATGTTTTAAATATATTTTCATATTCCGTCACATACGTCATGAAACATATGTTGATGTGTTGCATGAAATACGAAACTATCAAATCCAAGCTCTTTTTCACTCATTCGTTTCACCGAAGCTTGAATGAGAGGTCAATGAAGCGACGGAAGAAAGAGAGACAAGCGGTTGAAAATGTGTTTGCTGTTCGACTTCGACCACTTCAACAGAAAAAGAAAGCTAGCAGTTTCTTTATCGCATAGATTTTGTTGATTGAACCTGACGACCAAATTTGATTTTAATGTATGGATTCCGGAACAATAGACTTCTCTGAAGTTTATGAATTGCACAAGTATTAGTGCAGAACTTGGGGTAAATTATAAGTATTAGTGCAAGCAAAACCTTTGAATTCACCCAAAGTTCTGCACTAATACTTGTGCAATTCATAAACGTCAGAGAAGTCTTTACCAGGTAATTTGCTGCAGTACTATAATAATCATCTTCATACATTAGAGACCTCCAAGCGCAATCTCACGAACACTAAAATCCAACATCCATACATAAAAATGATGAAGAAGAAGAACCAACAATGTATCGCGATATCACAACCATTTAAAAAGGTAACGCGTGGTCTCACGCACACTTTTGTGCATCTGAAGAACTGTATGCCAAAGCAGAAATTAATTTTGTGACGTGACAACGCTTTGTCAACCAAATTTACAAATGTTTTTTTTTTTACTAGATGTATCGTCACTTATAGTACGTTCATAGTACGTTCAGACTACAGAGTTATAACATGTTATAGCGCTATCTTGATGGTGGTTTCTGTGTTGCAATTATTTGACAACCATTATAACATGTTATAGCTGCTTAGTCTGGACAGCGTTTTAAGGACACATTTAATTAACAACTCGTGTGACAAAGTTCAGTGGAGTATTTTGACATGAAGCAAAAATTATAATGTATCACCAACACGCAGAAAAAAATATTTTAAAAGTAATAATATTTGACGTAAAATCAATAAGAATTTCATTTTGTTTTGGCTGCAAAAAGAAATCATTATTGTTTCAACAATCCAGTATTTTTGTTTCTAAAAACCCATGGATTGTTAAATCAAAAAGAAAATCTTTTAGAATTTACAAGAGCTTAGATGGTTTTGACGTAAGCTGTCAAATTTGGCAGCTGGGTCAACAACAAAAATATGTTTGTTTTTAAAAGAGATTTCTTGTTGATTCAATCGTATTTATTTTATAAAGTCTGACAATTCACGCAGTAGAAATAAAAATGTGTTTATTGATGTAAAAATAATATGGCATTTTTTTTTTATGTTTCGTTTTCATTTGGAAACAAAATTGCAGAAATTGTAATTGAATTTCTGAGGCATAAAATGTTCAGTTCATGAGCTGATGGGTCGATATGTAGGGTCCAGATGTGGGAGCTGCCTTCCTGGCGTCGGGAGCATTGGTACTCAGTACGGAAAACAAGATCGATGGAAAAAAATAAAGGAAAAAAAAACAGAAATATTGATTATATTTATCAACTGCAGCTCGAATTGCAGCATACTTACTTAACTCAAGTCTCAAGATTTTCGAAAATCTTGCACTTATTTCCCGAAATTTACAATTAAAAACAATACTTACGTGGAACGCGTAGGTATTGTTATTGTTTACATTTTTGTCCGGGTGAAAACGAGGGAATGGTTGGTAGTTATTTTTGCTTTCATGGCCCAGAGAATGGACACAGCAAATAAATGCTAAATTAAAATTAACTATTGTTGGCTTAATAATAGAATATTGTTATTTTTACAATAGTTGCATTTGAAAAGTGGCTGATTAAAACAAAAAGAATCCTATTTTGAATTTATATTACTAAGTATTATTGAAACAACAAAAAGCAATATAATTTCAACTGGAATTGTTTGCTTAAATACAATTAAAGATTTTTTTGGTTCAATGCAAACAATTTTCTGTCCGTGAACAAACGGATTACCCTAATAAAAAATAACCATAAACGAACGATAACCCAAATCATTGAACTATTCCACAAATGGTTTGGATGATACCCAGAACACGTCGTTAAGCAAATTAACCATACAATTTTTATTATGGTAAGCTGTCAAATATTTTCCGATTATGGATTTTTATAGGATATCATCTAAGTTTTCCAATAGTATTGATAGTTTGTTGGACTTACGCATTATTTAGGCATGAAAATATGCAAAATCATCAGTGCAATGTCAAAACGTTGTTAAGTCACACTAAAGGCCGGCGCACAATAGATACGTTTTAAGGTTTTTTGACAGTTAGCCCATGCATTATCTGTCAAAAAACCCGAAAACGTATGCATTGTGCGCCGGCCCTAACTTCACTCCGTTGTACGGTACCATGTATTTGTTGAGCGAATCATATCTCCTTCAAGAGAGAAATAAAAATTGATCGTTCTCTCTTTCCTTTCATCGTTCAAGTTCATCTCCAACCGGGAAAGATTATTCATTATTTAGTCTGCGAGAGCAAAGCAAAGAGATTACGCATATTCACATGTCGCAGTTCTGATACACAACAGTGTGTCTGAACTAGCCAGGAAAGGATCACTTCTCTTCATATATCTAAGCTTCTGTAGTGTTCAAACTAAACTGATAACACGGTGATGTGAGAGTAAGCAACAGATGCTACCGGTGGTTGGATTAGTATCGGAATCAGTATTCTATAAACTGTCGACCAGCTGTTTTGTGTTGTACGGCCGAATAGAGAGAAAAAAGTGATGATTGTGATAACAGATTTAGCAATAATTTAAAGCAGTGTCATGATATAGCCGTTGTGCGCTGGCCTTTACTCTTATCAGTGAGCTAGTTTACGCGACATGAAAGAGTGTTTATAGATGCCAAAATAGAAACGCAAAATTCTTCCAAACTCCGCAGTTCAAAAGTGCCTTCTGTATGAGATTTGATTAATATACTACAGTGCGGAGAGTGTAAAATCTTACGAAATATTGTAGAAAAACATGAGTCTTGATACAATGAATGATATAGTTAAAAAGTACAAGAACTGGAAATCTTACATCAAGGTACGTAGATCAGATTAAATGTGTTAAGCTACGATTGATTTATTCTAACAATTAGCACCAATTTCTTAACTGATACCCTCAATATATGTGTTGCACCAAATCAGTGCTGTTGGTGCCGCTTCTGGCTTTGTTGGTTGGCGTTGGATGGATGGTTGCTTTGCACTGCAACGACAGTGAAGCAATTTTTTTTTCTATTTGTCTGACGAAATGAGCGAAAAAAACAACACGATAGCGAAATGGTGTTGGGGAGTCTAATGGCCCGCGAATAGAGGAGAGTGGTTCACCAGTATACATTTCCATGTGTATAGAGTACAGTGAAGACCCTCCACTCCTTTTGTGTGCTTAACGCTTCGCTTGGTCCATCATCTGACCGCACGGAATTTCATCATACTCGCATACACGTTTCCCGCAGCTTCACTTCTACTATCACGAGCTGTCTTTTCAGTTCAGCTCAACAGATGTTGATCGTTCTGGGCAGTTGATGCAGTTCTTTGCTCTTTCTTTCTCTGACGTGCACTTTAGATCGATGCTAAAAATCATAACCTTAAGCAAACTTGAGGAAGATTTGTTTTCGTGGGAACCTACTAATACATAGGAACTACTTACGAAGACGTTTCATGACTCAGCTGATAGGGGATTTCCCATTCAAGTAGTCAAATGCTTACGTTAAAGGAAGTGTGTTTCCAAAACGTTCTGTTTCAAAACGTATTTATTGTGTAATTGTGGTCATTGAAAATTGTGGGAGAGTAATGAGTTATCCTCTTACAATTTTCATTGTCCACAATATCGCACTTCCAAGTGCAGTTACCCGTTGCAACTCATGTAGACAATTCCTAGAATTACCCCTAGTTTAAACTGACGATGTGGACGTGTTGGTAAAACGCCCACCTAAGATGTATCATCCCCTATAATGTCCGGTATAAATACTCTGATAACAATCACAATATACATCCGTAAGTTTCCATAGTGACAGCAGTTCTCATAACGTACCTACCTGATGATGATAGAAATATGCACGTTATCTCACAGTTGAGTGCGATCTATGCCATTGTTAATGAAGATAACGACTTAACCATGAAAACTCTTCTCAATCTATTTTCTTTTACTAAGTTTAGTGAACTCATTATGACGTCAAACTATTCGGCAATTCGGGCATGATAGTTCATGATGCTCATAATTCACTGACATCTTCAAAAAAAAACCTCATGAAACGCTGTCGATCATTGTGCATGTTGAATTGCACGTAGAGTTTACAATATTGAATTGTGTAATACTCTGAAAAGATCAATGTTGATTACTAAGAATTGAGTTTTTGATTACGAAAACGTCATGGATTTTCATTTCTTAAAATGATGTCTGTTGGGACCTAAACTTTTTCAAAAACCGAACTCTTATTTCAACCTTATCGAGAAATGAAATGATGAAAGTCATAAGTTACTAAATTAATTGAACTCATGACAAAAGATTTTATCAAATGTTAAGCCTTGCTTTATGAATAAATTTTTCAATGGCATATGGTTCTACAATCAAATGGATGATCAAAGCATGGTTTAACAATAACCATGGATATACACACTTAGTTTTTTCTACCGAGCTCGGCTGTGCAAATCTCGGCAAAATAAGTTTTACTGAGATTTCAGCAAAAGTGACATTTGATTGCTGAGTCTCGGATAATGCTTAGCAGAATCTCAGCAAACAAATGAAATGTTTGCTGATATCTCAGTGAAACGTTTTTTGCCGAGATTTGCACAGCCGATCTCGGTAGAAAAATCTAAGTGTGTAGGATGATAGTGATAAAAGCTGTTTAATCAATTATGCTTGCAGCTGGTAGTAATTACTCGATTTTCAATCTTCATTGTCACCAACTTGTGACAATGATGACTTCGCAAATGACTCAGCTTGGCGACCAACGTGGCTGTGAAGCAAATTTAGCTCATACATAAGAGATGTCTGTATTTCCCAATAATTCTCATTAACGTCCTAATAAATTTGACCAATATCGAATCAATGTGCTTCAACACTTCAATTGAATCCTATGCGAACATTTTTGGACATTTGTTATTGATTGATGTGATCAGTTTCGATGCTTTCTTCGAAGGTTTCAATCCATTACGTCGTTTGTGGCGCCGGTGGTGTAGTGGTAAGCGTTATTACCTCTCACCCCAGCAGACCTGGGTTCAATCCCAGTCGGCGCCACCGGGATGTTCTGAGGCATAACATCTCTGATCACGCCTTTCTTCGGAACGGGAAGTAAAGCCGTTGGTTCCCGGTTCATGAGTTTGATGGGTCGCTAGGTAGGGTCCAGGCACGTATAACAACATCGACGGAAAAACAAATCATGGAAAAAATCCATTACGTAGCAATGTTGCTAACGCACTGGAATTGAATGCTTTTCAAATTATTATTTATTGGCACCTTGGGAGCATCGATTGATTGCGTCACCCGAAAATTGGACAATATTACCAACAATCAATACGAAACTAACGATTTTAAATTGCCTCACTACTTGACCAGCCTATTGGTCCCACGCAAATCGACAAACGTACCCCATTCTAGTCGAAATTCTAGTACTACACAATGTTTGTTTTGATTCGCTATAAAAGTTTGACAGATAAAATGAGGGGTTCGTGAATTTTCCTATGTTTCGAGGGGTGCATCGATAAGCTTGGGACCGAAGATAGTACCAGAGCTGAGCCAAAAAGTTGAGTACGTTTATTCGGGACCTTCTGGTCTCAGAGTTACCTCTATGCTATATGCATGAGAAAATTCATTCACTCGCACAAGCATCACAGCCTTCCTCACCTACAAACGGATTGCTGAACGAGTGTTAATTCTTCAAACCAAGTGACTCTGCAGGTAGACTCGGAACTGACAGCAGTAGAAAGAATGTGAAGGATAAACTGAAAGGCAGCCGAACAATTTTCTCTACCGATGGAAACCCTATTGAATGCGTAAAAACCGAACGCTAACGATTTAAATAACCGAGCGAGATATTTTTTGGCTCAGTGATTTAAATCAGTTGAATTGGCAAATCAAAGTTTGCCCCGTAGATAATAGAAGAACTATGAAAGTGATTATAGTTTCAGAATTATGCACGGCTGCAATCTTAAAATGCATTTTTGTTTTAATGAAATCTGGTTGATCCCAACCAATAATTTTCAGGCTGGCGGGTATGAAAATGTTTAAATCGATTTATCTCCGTTAAAACGGCTCTAATCGAGATTTAGAAGGTTTTAAGCTGTCAGAAAGTTTTTCTTCAAAAAAAAAAATCCCAACCCATTATTTTCAGACTGGCGGGTATGAAAATCTTTAAATCGATTTATCTCCGTTAATACGGCTCTAATCGAGATTTGGAGGGTTTTTAGGTGTCAGAAATTTTTTCCCAAAAAAAAATGTTCCTACCCATTATTTTCAGGCTGACGGGTATGAAAATCTTTAAATCGATTTATCTCCGTTAATACGGCTCTAATCGAGATTTGAAGGGTTTTTAGGTGTCAAAATTGTCAAATGTTTCTACCCATTATTTTCAGGCTGGCGGGTATGAAAATCTTTAAATCGATTTATCTCCGTTAATACGGCTCTAATCGAGATTTGGAGGGTTTTTAGGTGTCAAAATTTTTTCCCAAAAAAAATGTTCCTACGCATTTTTTTCAGGCTGGCTGGTATGAAAATCTTTAAATCGATTTATCTCCGTTAATACGGCTCTAATCGAGATTTGGAGGGTTTTTAGGTGTCAGAAATTTTTTCCCAAAAAAAAATGTTTCTACCCATTATTTTCAGGCTGGCGGGTATGAAAATCTTTAAATCGATTTATCTCCGTTAATACGGCTCTAATCGAGATTTGGAGGGTTTTTAGGTGTCAACATTTTTTTCCCAAAAAAAATGTTCCTACCCATTTTTTTCAGGCGGGCGGGTATGAAAATCTTTAAATCGATTTATCTCCGTTAATACGGCTCTAATCGAGATTTGGAGGGTTTTTAGGTGTCAGAAATTTTTTCCCAAAAAAAAAATGTTCCAACCCATTATTTTCAGGCTGGCGGGTATGAAAATCTTTAAATCGATTTATCTCCGTTAATACGGCTCTAATCGAGATTTGGAGGGTTTTTAGGTGTCAGAAATTTTTTCCCAAAAAAAATGTTCCAACCCATTATTTTCAGGCTGGCTGGTATGAAAATCTTTAAATCGATTTATCTCCGTTAATACGGCGAGATTTGGAGGGTTTTTAGGAGTCAAATTTTTTTTCCCAAAAAAAAATGTTCCTACCCATTATTTTCAGGCTGGCGGGTATGAAAATCTTTAAATCGATTTATCTCCGTTAATACGGCTCTAATCGAGATTTGGAGGGTGTTTAGGTGTCAAAATTTTTTTCCCAAAAAAAATGTTCCTACCTATTATTTTCAGGCTGGCTGGTATGAAAATCTTTAAATCGATTTATCTCCGTTAATACGGCTCTAATCGAGATTTGGAGGGTTTTTAGGTGTCAGAAATTTTTTCCCAAAAAAAAAATGTTCCAACCCATTATTTTCAGGCTGGCGGGTATGAAAATCTTTAAATCGATTTATCTCCGTTAATACGGCTCTAATCGAGATTTGGAGGGTTTTTAGGTGTCAGAATTTTTTTCCCAAAAAAAATGTTCCAACCCATTATTTTCAGGCTGGCTGGTATGAAAATCTTTAAATCGATTTATCTCCGTTAATACGGCGAGATTTGGAGGGTTTTCAGGAGTCAAATTTTTTTTCCCAAAAAAAAATGTTCCTACCCATTATTTTCAGGCTGGCGGGTATGAAAATCTTTAAATCGATTTATCTCCGTTAATACGGCTCTAATCGAGATTTGGAGGGTTTTTAGGTGTCAGAAATTTTTTCCCAAAAAAAATGTTCCAACCCATTATTTTCAGGCTGACGGGTATGAAAATCTTTAAATCGATTTATCTCCGTTAATACGGCTCTAATCGAGATTTGGAGGATTTTAAGGTGTCAGAAATTTTTTCCCAAAAAAAAATGTTCCAACCCATTATTTTCAGGCTGGCGGGTATGAAAATCTTTAAATCGATTTATCTCCGTTAATACGGCTCTAATCGAGATTTGGAGGGTTTTTAGGTGTCAGAAATTTTTTCCCAAAAAAAAAATGTTCCAACCCATTATTTTCAGGCTGACGGGTATGAAAATCTTTAAATCGATTTATCTCCGTTAATACGGCTCTAATCGAGATTTGGAGGGTTTAAGGTGTCAGAATTTTTTTACCCAAAAAAAAAATGTTCCTACCCATTATTTTCAGGCTGGCTGGTATGAAAATCTTTAAATCGATTTATCTCCGTTAATACGGCTCTAATCGAGATTTGGAGGGTTTTCAGGCGTCAAATTTTTTTCCTAAAAAAAATGTTCCTACCCAATATTTTCAGGCTGACGGGTATGAAAATCTTTAAATCGATTTATCTCCGTTAATACGACTCTAAGCGAGATTTGGAGGGTTTAAGGTGTCAGAATTTTTTTACCCAAAAAAAAAATGTTCCTACCCATTATTTTCAGGCTGGCTGGTATGAAAATCTTTAAATCGATTTATCTCCGTTAATACGGCTCTAATCGAGATTTGGAGGGTTTTCAGGCGTCAAATTTTTTTCCTAAAAAAAATGTTCCTACCCAATATTTTCAGGCTGACGGGTATGAAAATCTTTAAATCGATTTATCTCCGTTAATACGGCTCTAATCGAGATTTGGAGGGTTTTCAGGTGTCAGAAATTTTTTCCCAAAAAAAAATGTTCCAACCCATTATTTTCAGGCTGGCGGGTATGAAAATCTTTAAATCGATTTATCTCCGTTAATACGGCTCTAATCGAGATTTGGAGGGTTTTTAGGTGTCAGAAATTTTTTCCCAAAAAAAAAATGTTCCAACCCATTATTTTCAGGCTGACGGGTATGAAAATCTTTAAATCGATTTATCTCCGTTAATACGGCTCTAATCAAGATTTGGAGGGTTTTTAGGTGTTCCTACCCATTTTTTTCAGGCTGGCTGGTATGAAAATCTTTAAATCGATTTATCTCCGTTAATACCGCTCTAATCGAGATTTGGAGGGTTTTTAGGTGTCAGAAATTTTTTCCCAAAAAAAAATGTTTCTACCCATTATTTTCAGGCTGGCGGGTATGAAAATCATTAAATCGATTTATCTCCGTTAATACGGCTCTAATCGAAATTTGGAGGGTTTTTAGGTGTCAGAAATTTTTTCCCAAAAAAAAAATGTTTCTACCCATTATTTTCAGGCTGGCGGGTACGAAAATCTTTAAATCGATTTATCTCCGTTAAAACGGCTCTAATCGAGATTTGGAGGGTTTTTAGGTGTCAGAAATTTTTTCCCAAAAAAAATGTTCCAACCCATTATTTTCAGGCTGGCTTGTATGAAAATCTTTAAATCGATTTATCTCCGTTAATACGGCTCTAATCGAGATTTGGAGGGTTTTTAGGTGTCAGAAATTTTTTCCTCAATAAAAATGTCCCAACCCATTATTTTCAAGCTGGCTGGTATGAAAATCTTTAAATCGATTTATCTCCGTTAATACGACTCTAAGCGAGATTTGAAGGGTTTAAGGTGTCAGAATTTTTTTACCCAAAAAAAATTCCCAACCCATTATTTTCAGGCTGGCGGGTATGAAAATCTTTAAATCGATTTATCTCCGTTAATACGGCTCTAATCGCGATTTGGAGGGTTTATAGGTGTCAAAAAAATTTTCCCTAAAAAAAATGTTCCTACCCATTATTTTCAAGCTGGCTGGTATGAAAAACTTTAAATCGATTTATCTCCGTTAATACGTCTCTAATCGAGATTTGGAGGGTTTAAGGTGTCAGAATTTTTTTACCCAAAAAAAAAATGTTCCTACCCATTATTTTCAGGCTGGCTGGTATGAAAATCTTTAAATCGATTTATCTCCGTTAATACGGCTCTAATCGAGATTTGGAGGGTTTTCAGGCGTCAAATTTTTTTCCTAAAAAAAATGTTCCTACCCAATATTTTCAGGCTGACGGGTATGAAAATCTTTAAATCGATTTATCTCCGTTAATACGGCTCTAATCGAGATTTGGAGGGTTTTCAGGTGTCAGAAATTTTTTCCCAAAAAAAAATGTTCCAACCCATTATTTTCAGGCTGGCGGGTATGAAAATCTTTAAATCGATTTATCTCCGTTAATACGGCTCTAATCGAGATTTGGAGGGTTTTTAGGTGTCAGAAATTTTTTCCCAAAAAAAAAATGTTCCAACCCATTATTTTCAGGCTGACGGGTATGAAAATCTTTAAATCGATTTATCTCCGTTAATACGGCTCTAATCAAGATTTGGAGGGTTTTTAGGTGTTCCTACCCATTTTTTTCAGGCTGGCGGGTATGAAAATCTTTAAATCGATTTATCTCCGTTAATACGGCTCTAATCAAGATTTGGAGGGTTTTTGGGTGTCAAATTTTTTTCCATTATAAAAATGTTCCTACCCATTATTTTCAGGCTGGCGGGTATGAAAATCTTTAAATCGATTTATCTCCGTTAATACGGCTCTAATCGAGATTTGGAGGGTTTTTAGGTGTCAGAAATTTTTTCCCAAAAAAAAATGTTCCAACCCATTATTTTCAGGCTGACGGGTATGAAAATCTTTAAATCGATTTATCTCCGTTAATACGGCTCTAATCGAGATTTGGAGGGTTTTTAGGTGTCAGAAATTTTTTCCCAAAAAAAAATGTTCCAACCCATTATTTTCAGGCTGGCGGGTATGAAAATCTTTAAATCGATTTATCTCCGTTAATACGGCTCTAATCGAGATTTGGAGGGTTTTTAGGTGTCAGAAATTTTTTCCCAAAAAAAAATGTTCCAACCCATTATTTTCAGGCTGACGGGTATGAAAATCTTTAAATCGATTTATCTCCGTTAATACGGCTCTAATCGAGATTTGGAGGGTTTTTAGGTGTCAGAAATTTTTTCCCAAGTTAAAAATGTTCCTACCCATTATTTTCAGGCTGGCGGGTATGAAAATCTTTAAATCGATTTATCTCCGTTAATACGGCTCTAATCAAGATTTGGAGGGTTTTTGGGTGTCAAATTTTTTTGCCCTTATAAAAATGTTCCTACCCATTATTTTCAGGCTGGCGGGTATGAAAATCTTTAAATCGATTTATCTCCGTTAATACGGCTCTAATCGAGATTTGGAGGGTTTTTAGGTGTCAGAAATTTTTTCCCAAAAAAAAATGTTCCTACCCATTATTTTCAGGCTGGCGGGTATGAAAATCTTTAAATCGATTTATCTCCATTAATACGGCTCTAATCGAGATTTGGAGGGTTTTTAGGTGTCAGAAATTTTTTCCCAAAAAAAAAATGTTCCAACCCATTATTTTCAGGCTGGCGGGTATGAAAATCTTTAAATCGATTTATCTCCGTTAATACGGCTCTAATCGAGATTTGGAGGGTTTATAGGTGTCAGAAATTTTTTCCCAAAAAAAATGTCCCAACCCATTATTTTCAGGCTGGCGGGTATGAAAATCTTTAAATCGATTTATCTCCGTTAATACGGCTCTAATCGAGATTTGGAGGGTTTTTAGGTGTCAAAATTTTTTTCCCAAAAAATAAATGTTCCTACCCATTACTTTCAGGCTGGCGGGTATGAAAATCTTTAAATCGATTTATCTCCGTTAATACGGCTCTAATCGAGATTTGGAGGGTTTTTAGGTGTAAAATTTTTTTTCCCAAAAAAAATGTTTGTACCCATTATTTTCAGGCTGGCTGGTATGAAAATCTTTAAATCGATTTATCTCCGTTAATACGGCTCTAATCGAGATTTGGAGGGTTTTTAGGTGTCAAAATTTTTTTCCCAAAAAAAAATGTTCCTACCCATTATTTTCAGGCTGGCGGGTATGAAAATCTTTAAATCGATTTATCTCCGTTAATACGGCTCTAATCGAGATTTGGAGGGTTTTAAGGTGTCAGAAATTTTTTCCCAAAAAAAATGTTCCAACCCATTATTTTCAGGCTGACGGGTATGAAAATCTTTAAATCGATTTATCTCCGTTAATACGGCTCTAATCGAGATTTGGAGGGTTTTTAGGTGTAAAATTTTTTTTCCCAAAAAAAATGTTTGTACCCATTATTTTCAGGCTGGCTGGTATGAAAATCTTTAAATCGATTTATCTCCGTTAATACGGCTCTAATCGAGATTTGGAGGGTTTTTAGGTGTCAAAATTTTTTTCCCAAAAAAAAAATGTTCCTACCCATTATTTTCAGGCTGGCGGGTATGAAAATCTTTAAATCGATTTATCTCCGTTAATACGGCTCTAATCGAGATTTGGAGGGTTTTTAGGTGTCAAAATTTTTTTCCCAAAAAATAAATGTTCCTACCCATTAATTTCAGGCTGGCGGGTATGAAAATCTTTAAATCGATTTATCTCCGTTAATACGGCTCAAATCGAGATTTGGAGGGTTTTTAGGTGTCAGAAATTTTTTCCCAAAAAAAAATGTTCCAACCCATTATTTTCAGGCTGGCGGGTATGAAAATCTTTAAATCGATTTATCTCCGTTAATACGGCTCTAATCGAGATTTGGAGGGTTTTTAGGTGTCAGAAATTTTTCCCAAAAAAAAATGTTCCAACCCATTATTTTCAGGCTGGCGGGTATGAAAATCTTTAAATCGATTTATCTCCGTTAATACGGCTCTAATCGAGATTTGGAGGGTTTTAAGGTGTAAAAATTTTTTTCCCAAAAAAAAATGTTCCTACCCATTATTTTCAGGCTGGCGGGTATGAAAATCTTTAAATCGATTTATCTCCGTTAATACGGCTCTAATCGAGATTTGGAGGGTTTTTAGGTGTCAGAAATTTTTTCCCAAAAAAAATGTTCCTACCCATTATTTTCAGGCTGGCGGGTATGAAAATCTTTAAATCGATTTATCTCCGTTAATACGGCTCTAATCGAGATTTGGAGGGTTTTTAGGTGTCAAAATTTTTTTTCCCAAAATAAATGTTCCTACCTATTATTTTCAGGCTGGCGGGTATGAAAATCTTTAAATCGATTTATCTCCGTTAATACGGCTCTAATCGAGATTTGGAGGGTTTTTAGGTGTCAAAATTTTTTTCCCTAAAAAAAATGTTCCTACCCATTATTTTCAGGCTGGCGGGTATGAAAATCTTTAAATCGATTTATCTCCGTTAATACGGCTCTAATCGAGATTTGGAGGGTTTTTAGGTGTCAACATTTTTTTCCCTAAAAAAATGTTTGTACCCATTATTTTCAGGCTGGCTGGTATGAAAATCTTTAAATCGATTTATCTCCGTTAATACGGCTCTAATCGAGATTTGGAGGGTTTTTAGGTGTCAGAAATTTTTCCCAAAAAAAAATGTTCCAACCCATTATTTTCAGGCTGGCGGGTATGAAAATCTTTAAATCGATTTATCTCCGTTAATACGGCTCTAATCGAGATTTGGAGGGTTTTTAGGTGTCAGAAATTTTTCCCAAAAAAAAATGTTCCAACCCATTATTTTCAGGCTGGCGGGTATGAAAATCTTTAAATCGATTTATCTCCGTTAATACGGCTCTAATCGAGATTTGGAGGGTTTTTAGGTGTCAGAAATTTTTTCCAAAAAAAAAAATGTTCCAACCCATTATTTTCAGGCTGACGGGTATGAAAATCTTTAAATCGATTTATCTCCGTTAATACGGCTCTAATCGAGATTTGGAGGGTTTTTAGGTGTCAGAAATTTTTTGCTCAAAAACAAATGTTCGTACCCATTATTTTCAGGCTGGCGGGTATGAAAATCTTTAAATCGATTTATCTCCATTAATACGGCTCTAATCGAGATTTGGAGGGTTTTTAGGTGTCAGAAATTTTTTCCCAAAAAAAAATGTTCCAACCCATTATTTTCAGGCTGGCGGGTATGAAAATCTTTAAATCGATTTATCTCCGTTAATACGGCTCTAATCGAGATTTGGAGGGTTTTAAGGTGTAAAAAATTTTTTCCCAAAAAAAAATGTTCCTACCCATTATTTTCAGGCTGGCGGGTATGAAAATCTTTAAATCGATTTATCTCCGTTAATACGGCTCTAATCGAGATTTGGAGGGTTTTTAGGCGTCAGAAATTTTTTCCCAAAAAAAATGTCCCAACCCATTATTTTCAGGCTGGCGGGTATGAAAATCTTTAAATCGATTTATCTCCGTTAATACGGCTCTAATCAAGATTTGGAGGGTTTTTAGGTGTCAAAATTTTTTTCCCAAAAAATAAATGTTCCTACCCATTACTTTCAGGCTGGCGGGTATGAAAATCTTTAAATCGATTTATCTCCGTTAATACGGCTCTAATCGAGATTTGGAGGGTTTTTAGGTGTCAAATTTTTTTTCCCAAAAAATAATTTTCCTACCCATTATTTTCAGGCTGGCGGGTATGAAAATCTTTAAATCGATTTATCTCCGTTAATACGGCTCTAATCGAGATTTGGAGGGTTTTTAAGTGTCAGAAATTTTTTCCCAAAAAAAAATGTTCCAACCCATTATTTTCAGGCTGACGGGTATGAAAATCTTTAAATCGATTTATCTCCGTTAATACGGCTCTAATCGAGATTTGGAGGGTTTTTTAAGTGTCAGAAATTTTTTCCCAAAAAAAAATGTTCCACCCCATATTTTCAGGCTGACGGGTATGAAAATCTTTAAATCGATGTATCTCCGTTAATACGGCTCTAATCGAGATTTGGAGGGTTTTTAGGTGTCAGAAATTTTTTCCCAAAAAAAAATGTTCCAACCCATTCTTTTCAGGCTGACGGGTATGAAAATCTTTAAATCGATTTATCTCCGTTAATACGGCTCTAATCGAGATTTGGAGGGTTTTTAGGTGTCAGAAATTTTTTCCCAAAAAAAAATGTTCCAACCCATTATTTTCAGGCTGACGGGTATGAAAATCTTTAAATCGATTTATCTCCGTTAATACGGCTCTAATCGAGATTTGGAGGGTTTTTAGGTGTCAGAAATTTTTTCCAAAAAAAAATGTTCCTACCCATTATTTTCAGGCTGGCGGGTATGAAAATCTTTAAATCGATTTATCTCCGTTAATACGGCTCTAATCGAGATTTGGAGGGTTTTAAGGTGTCAGAAATTTTTTCCCAAAAAAAAATGTTCCAACCCATTATTTTCAGGCTGACGGGTATGAAAATCTTTAAATCGATTTATCTCCGTTAATACGGCTCTAATCGAGATTTGGAGGGTTTTTAGGTGTAAAATTTTTTTTCCCAAAAAAAATGTTTGTACCCATTATTTTCAGGCTGGCTGGTATGAAAATCTTTAAATCGATTTATCTCCGTTAATACGGCTCTAATCGAGATTTGGAGGGTTTTTAGGTGTCAAAATTTTTTTCCCAAAAAAAAAATGTTCCTACCCATTATTTTCAGGCTGGCGGGTATGAAAATCTTTAAATCGATTTATCTCCGTTAATACGGCTCTAATCGAGATTTGGAGGGTTTTTAGGTGTCAAAATTTTTTTCCCAAAAATTAAATGTTCCTACCCATTACTTTCAGGCTGGCGGGTATGAAAATCTTTAAATCGATTTATCTCCGTTAATACGGCTCAAATCGAGATTTGGAGGGTTTTTAGGTGTCAGAAATTTTTTCCCAAAAAAAAATGTTCCAACCCATTATTTTCAGGCTGGCGGGTATGAAAATCTTTAAATCGATTTATCTCCGTTAATACGGCTCTAATCGAGATTTGGAGGGTTTTAAGGTGTAAAAATTTTTTTCCCAAAAAATAAATGTTCCTACCCATTATTTTCAGGCTGGCGGGTATGAAAATCTTTAAATCGATTTATCTCCGTTAATACGGCTCTAATCGAGATTTGGAGGGTTTTTAGGTGTCAGAAATTTTTTCCCTAAAAAAAATGTTCCTACCCATTATTTTCAGGCTGGCGGGTATGAAAATCTTTAAATCGATTTATCTCCGTTAATACGGCTCTAATCGAGATTTGGAGGGTTTTTAGGTGTCAACATTTTTTTCCCAAAAAAAAATGTTCCTACCCATTATTTTCAGGCTGGCGGGTATGAAAATCTTTAAATCGATTTATCTCCGTTAATACGGCTCTAATCGAGATTTGGAGGGTTTTTAAGTGTCAGAAATTTTTTCCCAAAAAAAAATGTTCCAACCCATTATTTTCAGGCTGACGGGTATGAAAATCTTTAAATCGATTTATCTCCGTTAATACGGCTCTTATCGAGATTTGGAGGGTTTTTTAAGTGTCAGAAATTTTTTCCCAAAAAAAAATGTTCCACCCCATATTTTCAGGCTGACGGGTATGAAAATCTTTAAATCGATTTATCTCCGTTAATACGGCTCTAATCGAGATTTGGAGGGTTTTTAGGTGTCAGAAATTTTTTCCCAAAAAAAAATGTTCCAACCCATTCTTTTCAGGCTGACGGGTATGAAAATCTTTAAATCGATTTATCTCCGTTAATACGGCTCTAATCGAGATTTGGAGGGTTTTTAGGTGTCAGAAATTTTTCCCAAAAAAAAATGTTCCTACCCATTATTTTCAGGCTGGCGGGTATGAAAATCTTTAAATCGATTTATCTCCGTTAATACGGCTCTAATCGAGATTTGGAGGGTTTTTAGGTGTAAAATTTTTTTTCCCAAAAAAAATGTTTGTACCCATTATTTTCAGGCTGGCTGGTATGAAAATCTTTAAATCGATTTATCTCCGTTAATACGGCTCTAATCGAGATTTGGAGGGTTTTAAGGTGTCAAAATTTTTTTCCCAAAAAAAATGTTCCTACCCATTATTTTCAGGCTGGCGGGTATGAAAATCTTTAAATCGATTTATCTCCGTTAATACGGCTCTAATCGAGATTTGGAGGGTTTTAAGGTGTCAGAAATTTTTTCCCAAAAAAAAATGTTCCAACCCATTATTTTCAGGCTGACGGGTATGAAAATCTTTAAATCGATTTATCTCCGTTAATACGGCTCTAATCGAGATTTGGAGGGTTTTTAGGTGTCAGAAATTTTTTCCAAAAAAAAATGTTCCTACCCATTATTTTCAGGCTGGCGGGTATGAAAATCTTTAAATCGATTTATCTCCGTTAATACGGCTCTAATCGAGATTTGGAGGGTTTTAAGGTGTCAGAAATTTTTTCCCAAAAAAAAATGTTCCAACCCATTATTTTCAGGCTGACGGGTATGAAAATCTTTAAATCGATTTATCTCCGTTAATACGGCTCTAATCGAGATTTGGAGGGTTTTTAGGTGTAAAAATTTTTTTCCCAAAAAAAATGTTTGTACCCATTATTTTCAGGCTGGCTGGTATGAAAATCTTTAAATCGATTTATCTCCGTTAATACGGCTCTAATCGAGATTTGGAGGGTTTTTAGGTGTCAAAATTTTTTTCCCAAAAAAAAAATGTTCCTACCCATTATTTTCAGGCTGGCGGGTATGAAAATCTTTAAATCGATTTATCTCCGTTAATACGGCTCTAATCGAGATTTGGAGGGTTTTTAGGTGTCAAAATTTTTTTCCCAAAAAATAAATGTTCCTACCCATTACTTTCAGGCTGGCGGGTATGAAAATCTTTAAATCGATTTATCTCCGTTAATACGGCTCAAATCGAGATTTGGAGGGTTTTTAGGTGTCAGAAATTTTTTCCCAAAAAAAAATGTTCCAACCCATTATTTTCAGGCTGGCGGGTATGAAAATCTTTAAATCGATTTATCTCCGTTAATACGGCTCTAATCGAGATTTGGAGGGTTTTAAGGTGTAAAAATTTTTTTCCCAAAAAATAAATGTTCCTACCCATTATTTTCAGGCTGGCGGGTATGAAAATCTTTAAATCGATTTATCTCCGTTAATACGGCTCTAATCGAGATTTGGAGGGTTTTTAGGTGTCAGAAATTTTTTTCCAAAACAAATGTTCCTACCCATTATTTTCAGGCTGGCGGGTATGAAAATCTTTAAATCGATTTATCTCCGTTAATACGGCTCTAATCGAGATTTGGAGGGTTTTTAGGTGTCAAAATTTTTTCCCAAAATAAATGTTCCAACCTATTATTTTCAGGCTGGCGGGTATGAAAATCTTTAAATCGATTTATCTCCGTTAATACGGCTCTAATCGAGATTTGGAGGGTTTTTAGGTGTCAAAATTTTTTTCCCAAAATAAATGTTCCTACCTATTATTTTCAGGCTGGCGGGTATGAAAATCTTTAAATCGATTTATCTCCGTTAATACGGCTCTAATCGAGATTTGGAGGGTTTTTAGGTGTCAGAAATTTTTCCCAAAATTAATGTTCCAACCCATTATTTTCAGGCTGGCGGGTATGAAAATCTTTAAATCGATTTATCTCCGTTAATACGGCTCTAATCGAGATTTGGAGGGTTTTTAGGTGTCAAATTTTTTTTCCCAAAAAAAAATGTTCCTACCCATTATTTTCAGGCTGGCGGGTATGAAAATCTTTAAATCGATTTATCTCCGTTAATACGGCTCTAATCGAGATTTGGAGGGTTTTAAGGTGTCAGAAATTTTTCCCAAAAAAAAATGTTTCTACCCATTATTTTCAGGCTGGCGGGTATGAAAATCTTTACATCGATTTATCTCCGTTAATACGGCTCTAATCGAGATTTGGAGGGTTTTGAGGTGTCAAATTTTTTTTCCCAAAAAAAATGTTCCTACCCATTATTTTCAGGCTGGCGGGTATGAAAATCTTTAAATCGATTTATCTCCGTTAATACGGCTCTAATCGAGATTTGGAGGGTTTTTAGGTGTCAAAATTTTTTGCCCAAAAAAAATGTTCCTACCCATTATTTTCAGGCTGGCGGGTATGAAAATCTTTAAATCGATTTATCTCCGTTAATACGGCTCTAATCGAGATTTGGAGGGTTTTTAGGTGTCAAAATTTTTTGCCCAAAAAAAATGTTCCTACCCATTATTTTCAGGCTGGCGGGTATGAAAATCTTTAAATCGATTTATCTCCGTTAATACGGCTCTAATCGAGATTTGGAGGGGTTTTAGGTGTCAGAAATTTTTTTTCCAAAAATAAAATGTTTCTACCCATTATTTTCAGGCTGGTGGGTATGAAAAACTTTAAATCGATTTATCTCCGTTAATACGGCTCTAATCGAGGGTTTTTAGGTGTCAATTTTTTTTTTCACAAAAAAAATGTTTCTACCTATTATTTTCAGACTGACGGGTATGAAAATCTTTAAATCGATTTATCTCCGTTAATACGGCTCTAATCGAGATTTGGAGGGTTTTTAGGTGTCAAATTTTTTTTCCCAAGAAAAAATGTTCCAACCCATTATTTTCAGGCTGACGGGTATGAAAATCTTTAAATCGATTTATCTCCGTTAATACGGCTCTAATCGAGATTTGGAGGGTTTTTAGGTGTAAACATTTTTTCCCAAAAAAAAATGTCCCTACCCATTATTTTCAGGCTGGCGGGTATGAAAATCTTTAAATCGATTTATCTCCGTTAATACGGCTCTAATCTCGATTAGGATTTGGAGGGTTTTTAGGTGTCAAAATTTTTTTTTCAAAAAAAAATGTTCCTACCCATTATTTTTAGGGTGGCGGGTATGAAAATCTTTAAATCGATTTATCTCCGTTAATACGGCTCTAATCGAGATTTGGAGGGTTTTTAGGTGTCAGAAATTTTTCCCAAGAAAAAATGTTCCAACCCATTATTTTCAGGCTGACGGGTATGAAAATCTTTAAATCGATTTATCTCCGTTAATTAGGCTCTAATCGAGATTTGGAGGGTTTTTAGGTGTAAACATTTTTTCTAAAAAAAAATGTCCCTACCCATTATTTTCAGGCTGGCGGGTATGAAAATCTTTAAATCGATTTATCTCCGTTAATACGGCTCTAATCGAGATTTGGAGGGTTTTAAGGTGTCAAATTTTTTTTCACAAAAAAAATGTTTCTACCTATTATTTTCAGGCTGACGGGTATGAAAATCTTTAAATCGATTTATCTCCGTTAATACGGCTCTAATCAAGATTTGGAGGGTTTTTAGGTGTCAAAATTTTTTTTCAAAAAAAAAATGTTTCTACCCATTATTTTCAGGCTGGTGGGTATGAAAAACTTTAAATCGATTTATCTCCGTTAATACGGCTCTAATCAAGATTTGGAGGGTTTTTAGGTGTCAAATTTTTTTTTCACAAAAAAAAATGTTTCTACCTATTATTTTCAGGCTGACGGGTATGAAAATCTTTAAATCGATTTATCTCCGTTAATACGGCTCTAATCGAGATTTGGAGGGTTTTTAGGTGTCAGAAATTTTTCCCAAAAAATAATGTTTCTACCCATTATTTTCAGGCTGGAGGGTATGAAAAACTTTAAATCGATTTATCTCCGTTAATACGGCTCTAATCGAGGGTTTTTAGGTGTCAGAAATTTTTTCCCAAAACAAAATGTTCCAACCCATTATTTTCAGGCTGACGGGTATGAAAATCTTTAAATCGATTTATCTCCGTTAATACGGCTCTAATCGAGATTTGGAGGGTTTTTAGGTGTCAAATTTTTTTTCCCAAAATAAAAATGTTTCTACCCATTATTTTCAGGCTGGCGGGTATGAAAAACTTTAAATCGATTTATCTCCGTTAATACGGCTCTAATCGAGGGTTTTTAGGTGTCAAATTTTTTTTTCACAAAAAAAAATGTTTCAACCTATTATTTTCAGGCTGACGGGTATGAAAATCTTTAAATCGATTTATCTCCGTTAATACGGCTCTAATCGAGATTTGGAGGGTTTTTAGGTGTCAAAAATTTTTTTCAAATAAAAAATGTTTCTACCCATTATTTTCAGGCTGGTGGGTTTGAAAAACTTTAAATCGATTTATCTCCGTTAATACGGCTCTAATCGAGATTTGAAGGGTTTTTAGGTGTCAAATTTTTTTTTCCCAAGAAAAAATGTTCCAACCCATTATTTTCAGGCTGACGGGTATGAAAATCTTTAAATCGATTTATCTCCGTTAATACGGCTCTAATCGAGATTTGGAGGGTTTTTAGGTGTCAAAATTTTTTTTCCCAAGAAAAAATGTTCCAACCCATTATTTTCAGGCTGACGGGTATGAACATCTTTAAATCGATTTATCTCCGTTAATACGGCTCTAATCGAGATTTGGAGGGTTTTTAGGTGTCAAAAATTTTTTTCAAATAAAAAATGTTTCTACCCATTATTTTCAGGCTGGTGGGTTTGAAAAACTTTAAATCGATTTATCTCCGTTAATACGGCTCTAATCGAGATTTGAAGGGTTTTTAGGTGTCAAATTTTTTTTTCCCAAGAAAAAATGTTCCAACCCATTATTTTCAGGCTGACGGGTATGAAAATCTTTAAATCGATTTATCTCCGTTAATACGGCTCTAATCGAGATTTGGAGGGTTTTTAGGTGTCAAAATTTTTTTTCCCAAGAAAAAATGTTCCAACCCATTATTTTCAGGCTGACGGGTATGAACATCTTTAAATCGATTTATCTCCGTTAATACGGCTCTAATCGAGATTTGGAGGGTTTTTAGGTGTCAAATTTTTTTTTCACAAAAAAAAATGTTTCTACCTATTATTTTCAGGCTGACGGGTATGAAAATCTTTAAATCGATTTATCTCCGTTAATACGGCTCTAATCGAGATTTGGAGGGTTTTTAGTGTCAAAATTTTTTTTCAAAAAAAAAAATGTTTCTACCCATTATTTTCAGGCTGGTGGGTATGAAAAACTTTAAATCGATTTATCTCCGTTAATACGGCTCTAATCAAGATTTGGAGGGTTTTTAGGTGTCAAATTTTTTTTTCACAAAAAAAATGTTTCTACCTCTTATTTTCAGGCTGACGGGTATGAAAATCTTTAAATCGATTTATCTCCGTTAATACGGCTCTAATCGAGATTTGGAGGGTTTTTAGGTGTCAGAAATTTTTTCCCAAAAAAAAATGTTCCAACCCATTATTTTCAGGCTGACGGGTATGAAAATCTTTAAATCGATTTATCTCCGTTAATACGGCTCTAATCGAGATTTGGAGGGTTTTTAGGTGTCAATTTTTTTTTCCCAAAAAAAATATGTTTCTACCCATTATTTTCAGGCTGGCGGGTATGAAAATCTTTAAATCGATTTATCTCCGTTAATACGGCTCTAATCGAGATTTGGAGGGTTTTTAGGTGTCAAAATTTTTTTTCCCAAGAAAAAATGTTCCAACCCATTATTTTCAGGCTGACGGGTATGAAAAACTTTAAATCGATTTATCTCCGTTAATACGGCTCTAATCGAGATTTGGAGGGTTTTAAGTGTCAAAATTTTTTTCCAAAAAAAAAAAGTTTCAACCCATTATTTTCAGGCTGGTGGGTATGAAAAACTTTAAATCGATTTATCTCCGTTAATACGGCTCTAATCGAGATTTGGAGGGTTTTTGGGTGTCAAATTTTTTTTCCCAAAAAAAATGTCCCAACCCATTATTTTCAGGCTGACGGGTATGAAAATCTTTAAATCGATTTATCTCCGTTAATACCGCTCTAATCGAGATTTGGAGGGTTTTTAGGTGTCAAATTTTTTTTCCCAAAAAAAAATGTCCCAACCCATTATTTTCAGGCTGGCGGATATGAAAATCTTTAAATCGATTTATCTCCGTTAATACGGCTCTAATCGAGATTTGGAGGGTTTTTAGGTGTCAAATTTTTTTTTCCCAAAAAAAAATGTTCCAACCCATTATTTTCAGGCTGACGGGTATGAAAATCTTTAAATCGATTTATCTCCGTTAATACGGCTCTAATCGAGATTTGGAGGGTTTTTAGGTGTCAAATCTTTTTTTCTTGGGAAAAAAAAATTTGACACCTAAAAACCCTCCAAATTGACACCTAAAAACCCTGAAAATCTTTAAATCGATTTATCTCCGTTAATACGGCTCTAATCGAGATTTGGAGGGTTTTTAGGTGTCAAAATTTTTTTTCAAAAAAAAAACGTTTCTACCTATTATTTTCAGGCTGACGGGTATGAAAATCTTTAAATCGATTTATCTCCGTTAATACGGCTCTAATCGAGATTTGGAGGGTTTTTAGGTGTCAAATTTTTTTTTCAAAAAAAAAAATATTTCTACCTATTATTTTCAGGCTGACGGGTATGAAAATCTTTAAATCGATTTATCTCCGTTAATACGGCTCTAATCGAGATTTGGAGGGTTTTTAGGTGTCAAAATTTTTTTTCAAAAAAAAAATGTCCCAACCCGTTATTTTCAGGCTGGCGGATATGAAAATCTTTAAATCGATTTATCTCCGTTAATACGGCTCTAATCGAGATTTGGAGGGTTTTTAGGTGTCAGAAATTTTTTCCCAAAAAAAAATGTCCCAACCCATTATTTTCAGGCTGGTGGATATGAAAATCTTTAAATCGATTTATCTCCGTTAATACGGCTCTAATCGAGATTTGGAGGGTGTTTGGGTGTCAAATTTTTTTTTCAAAAAAAAATGTTCCTACCCCTTATTTTCAGGCTGGCGGGTATGAAAATCTTTAAATCGATTTATCTCCGTTAATACGGCTCTAATCGAGATTTGGAGGGTTTTTAGGTGTCAAATTTTTTTGCCAAAAAAAATGTTCCTACCCATTATTTTCAGGCTGGCGGGTATGAAAATCTTTAAATCGATTTATCTCCGTTAATACGGCTCTAATCGAGATTTGGAGGGTTTTTAGGTGTCAAAATTTGTTTTTCAAAAAAAAATGTTCCTACCCATTATTTTTAGGGTGGCGGGTATGAAAATCTTTAAATCGATTTATCTCCGTTAATACGGCTCTAATCGAGATTTGGAGGGTTTTTAGGTGTAAACATCTTTTTCCCAAAAAAAATGTCCCTACCCATTATTTTCAGGCTGGCGGGTATGAAAATCTTTAAATCGATTTATCTCCGTTAATACGGCTCTAATCGAGATTTGGAGGGTTTTTAGGTGTCAGAAATTTTTTCCAAAATAAAAAATGTTCCAACCCATTATTTTCAGGCTGACGGGTATGAAAACCTTTAAATCGATTTATCTCCGTTAATACCGCTCTAATCGAGATTTGTAGGCTTTTCTGTGTAAAAATTTTTTTCCCAAAAAAAAATTCCCCAACCCATTATTTTCAGGCTGGCGGATATGAAAATCTTTAAATCGATTTATCTCCGTTAATACGGCTCTAACCGAGATTTGGAGGAATTTTAGGTGTCAGAAATTTTTCCCAAAAAAAAATTCCCCAACCCATTATTTTCAGGCTGGCGGATATGAAAATCTTTAAATCGATTTATCTCCGTTAATACGGCTCTAACCGAGATTTGGAGGGTTTTTAGGTGTCAGAAATTTTTCCCAAAAAAAAATGTTCCAACCCATTATTTTCAGGCTGACGGGTATGAAAATCTTTAAATCGATTTATCTCCGTTAATACGGCTCTAATCGAGATTTGGAGGGTTTTTAGGTGTCAAAATTTGTTTTTCAAAAAAAAATGTTCCTACCCATTATTTTTAGGGTGGCGGGTATGAAAATCTTTAAATCGATTTATCTCCGTTAATACGGCTCTAATCGAGATTTGGAGGGTTTTTAGGTGTAAACATCTTTTTCCCAAAAAAAATGTCCCTACCCATTATTTTCAGGCTGGCGGGTATGAAAATCTTTAAATCGATTTATCTCCGTTAATACGGCTCTAATCGAGATTTGGAGGGTTTTTAGGTGTCAAAATTTTTTTTCATAAAAAAAAATGTTTCTACCCATTATTTTCAGGCTGGCGGGTATGAAAAACTTTAAATCGATTTATCTCCGTTAATACGGCTCTAATCGAGATTTGGAGGGTTTTTAGGTGTCACAAATTTTTCCCAAAAAAAAATGTTCCTACCCATTATTTTCAGGCTGGCGGGTATGAAAATCTTTAAATCGATTTATCTCCGTTAATACGGCTCTAATCGAGATTTGGAGGGTTTTTAGGTGTCAGAAATTTTTTCCCAAAAAAAAAATGTTCCAACCCATTATTTTCAGGCTGACGGGTATGAAAACCTTTAAATCGATTTATCTCCGTTAATACCGCTCTAATCGAGATTTGTAGGCTTTTAGGTGTAAAAATTTTTTTCCCAAAAAAAAATTCCCCAACCCATTATTTTCAGGCTGGCGGATATGAAAATCTTTAAATCGATTTATCTCCGTTAATACGGCTCTAACCGAGATTTGGAGGGTTTTTAGGTGTCAGAAATTTTTCCCAAAAAAAAATGTTCCAACCCATTATTTTCAGGCTGACGGGTATGAAAATCTTTAAATCGATTTATCTCCGTTAATACGGCTCTAATCGAGATTTAGAGGGTTTTGTAGGTGTCAGAAATTTTTTCCCAAAAAAAAATGTCCCAACCCATTATTTTCAGGCTGGCGGGTGTGAAAATCTTTAAATCGATTTATCTCCGTTAATACGGCTCTAACCGAGATTTGGAGGGTTTTTAGGTGTCAAATTTTTTTTCCCAAAAAAAAATGTCCCAACCCATTATTTTCAGGCTGGCGGGTATGAAAATCTTTAAATCGATTTATCTCCGTTAATACGGCTCTAATCGAGATTTGGAGGGTGTTTGGGTGTCAAATTTTTTTTTCAAAAAAAAATGTTCCTACCCCTTATTTTCAGGCTGGCGGGTATGAAAATCTTTAAATCGATTTATCTCCGTTAATACGGCTCTAATCGAGATTTGGAGGGTTTTTAGGTGTCAAATTTTTTTGCCAAAAAAAATGTTCCTACCCATTATTTTCAGGCTGGCGGGTATGAAAATCTTTAAATCGATTTATCTCCGTTAATACGGCTCTAATCGAGATTTGGAGGGTTTTTAGGTGTCAAAATTTGTTTTTCAAAAAAAAATGTTCCTACCCATTATTTTAGGGTGGCGGGTATGAAAATCTTTAAATCGATTTATCTCCGTTAATACGGCTCTAATCGAGATTTGGAGGGTTTTTAGGTGTAAACATCTTTTTCCCAAAAAAAATGTCCCTACCCATTATTTTCAGGCTGGCGGGTATGAAAATCTTTAAATCGATTTATCTCCGTTAATACGGCTCTAATCGAGATTTGGAAGGTGTTTAGGTGTCAAAATTTTTTTTCATAAAAAAAAATGTTTCTACCCATTATTTTCAGGCTGGCGGGTATGAAAAACTTTAAATCGATTTATCTCCGTTAATACGGCTCTAATCGAGATTTGGAGGGTTTTTAGGTGTCACAAATTTTTCCCAAAAAAAAATGTTCCTACCCATTATTTTCAGGCTGGCGGGTATGAAAATCTTTAAATCGATTTATCTCCGTTAATACGGCTCTAATCGAGATTTGGAGGGTTTTTAGGTGTCAGAAATTTTTTCCAAAATAAAAAATGTTCCAACCCATTATTTTCAGGCTGACGGGTATGAAAACCTTTAAATCGATTTATCTCCGTTAATACCGCTCTAATCGAGATTTGTAGGCTTTTCGGTGTAAAAATTTTTTTCCCAAAAAAAAATTCCCCAACCCATTATTTTCAGGCTGGCGGATATGAAAATCTTTAAATCGATTTATCTCCGTTAATACGGCTCTAACCGAGATTTGGAGGGTTTTTAGGTGTCAGAAATTTTTCCCAAAAAAAAATGTTCCAACCCATTATTTTCAGGCTGACGGGTATGAAAATCTTTAAATCGATTTATCTCCGTTAATACGGCTCTAATCGAGATTTGGAGGGTTTTTAGGTGTCAAAATTTGTTTTTCAAAAAAAAATGTTCCTACCCATTATTTTTAGGGTGGCGGGTATGAAAATCTTTAAATCGATTTATCTCCGTTAATACGGCTCTAATCGAGATTTGGAGGGTTTTTAGGTGTAAACATCTTTTTCCCAAAAAAAATGTCCCTACCCATTATTTTCAGGCTGGCGGGTATGAAAATCTTTAAATCGATTTATCTCCGTTAATACGGCTCTAATCGAGATTTGGAGGGTTTTTAGGTGTCAAAATTTTTTTTCATAAAAAAAAATGTTTCTACCCATTATTTTCAGGCTGGCGGGTATGAAAAACTTTAAATCGATTTATCTCCGTTAATACGGCTCTAATCGAGATTTGGAGGGTTTTTAGGTGTCACAAATTTTTCCCAAAAAAAAAATGTTCCTACCCATTATTTTCAGGCTGGCGGGTATGAAAATCTTTAAATCGATTTATCTCCGTTAATACGGCTCTAATCGAGATTTGGAGGGTTTTTAGGTGTCAGAAATTTTTTCCCAAATAAAAAATGTTCCAACCCATTATTTTCAGGCTGACGGGTATGAAAACCTTTAAATCGATTTATCTCCGTTAATACCGCTCTAATCGAGATTTGTAGGCTTTTAGGTGTAAAAATTTTTTTCCCAAAAAAAAATTCCCCAACCCATTATTTTCAGGCTGGCGGATATGAAAATCTTTAAATCGATTTATCTCCGTTAATACGGCTCTAACCGAGATTTGGAGGGTTTTTAGGTGTCAGAAATTTTTCCCAAAAAAAAATGTTCCAACCCATTATTTTCAGGCTGACGGGTATGAAAATCTTTAAATCGATTTATCTCCGTTAATACGGCTCTAATCGAGATTTAGAGGGTTTTGTAGGTGTCAGAAATTTTTTCCCAAAAAAAAATGTCCCAACCCATTATTTTCAGGCTGGCGGGTGTGAAAATCTTTAAATCGATTTATCTCCGTTAATACGGCTCTAACCGAGATTTGGAGGGTTTTTAGGTGTCAAATTTTTTTTCCCAAAAAAAAATGTCCCAACCCATTATTTTCAGGCTGGCGGGTATGAAAATCTTTAAATCGATTTATCTCCGTTAATACGGCTCTAATCGAGATTTGGAGGGTGTTTGGGTGTCAAAATTTTTTTTCAAAAAAAAATGTTCCTACCCATTATTTTCAGGCTGGCGGGTATGAAAATCTTTAAATCGATTTATCTCCGTTAATACGGCTCTAATCGAGATTTGGAGGGTGTTTGGGTGTCAAATTTTGTTTCCACAAAATAAATGTTCCTACCCATTATTTTCAGGCTGGCGGGTATGAAAATCTTTAAATCGATTTATCTCCGTTAATACGGCTCTAATCGAGATTTGGAGGGTTTTTAGGTGTCAGAAATTTTTTCCCAAAAAAAAATGTTCCAACCCATTATTTTCAGGCTGACGGGTATGAAAATCTTTAAATCGATTTATCTCCGTTAATACGGCTCTAATCGAGATTTGGAGGGTTTTTAGGTGTCAGAAATTTTTTCCCAAAAAAAAATGTTCCAACCCATTATTTTCAGGCTGGCGGATATGAAAATCTTTAAATCGATTTATCTCCGTTAATACGGCTCTAATCGAGATTTGGAGGGTTTTTGGGTGTCAAAATTTTTTCCCCAAAAAAAAAAAGTTCCTACCCATTATTTTCAGGCTGGCGGGTATGAAAATCTTTAAATCGATTTATCTCCGTTAATACGGCTCTAATCGAGATTTGGAGGGTGTTTGGGTGTCAAATTTTTTTTTCAAAAAAAAATGTTCCTACCCATTATTTTCAGGCTGGCGGGTATGGAAATCTTTAAATCGATTTATCTCCGTTAATACGGCTCTAATCGAGATTTGGAGGGTTTTTAGGTGTCAAATTTTGTTTCCACAAAATAAATGTTCCTACCCATTATTTTCAGGCTGGCGGGTATGAAAATCTTTAAATCGATTTATCTCCGTTAATACGGCTCTAATCGAGATTTGGAGGGTTTTTAGGTGTCAGAAATTTTTTCCCAAAAAAAAATGTTCCAACCCATTATTTTCAGGCTGACGGGTATGAAAATCTTTAAATCGATTTATCTCCGTTAATACGGCTCTAATCGAGATTTGGAGGGTTTTTAGGTGTCAGAAATTTTTTCCCAAAAAAAAATGTTCCAACCCATTATTTTCAGGCTGGCGGGTATGAAAATCTTTAAATCGATTTATCTCCGTTAATACGGCTCTAATCGAGATTTGGAGGGTTTTTACTTTTTAGGAGTCAAATTTTTTTCCCAAAAGAAATGTTCCAGCCCATTATTTTCAGGCTGGCGGGTATGAAAATCTTTAAATCGATTTATCTCCGTTAATACGGCTCTAATCGAGATTTGGAGGGTTTTTAGGTGTCAGAAATTTTTTCCCAAAAAAAAATGTTCCAACCCATTATTTTCAGGCTGACGGGTATGAAAATCTTTAAATCGATTTATCTCCGTTAATACGGCTCTAATCAAGATTTGAAAGGATTTTAGGTGTCAGAATATTTTTCCTCAAAAAAAATGTCCCAACCCATAATTTTCAGGCTGGCGGGTATGAAAATCTTTAAATCGATTTATCTCCGTTAATACGGCTCTAATCGAGATTTGGAGGGTTTTTAGGTGTCAGAAATTTTTTCCCAAAAAAAAATGTTCCAACCCATTATTTTCAGGCTGACGGGTATGAAAATCTTTAAATCGATTTATCTCCGTTAATACGGCTCTAATCGAGATTTGGAGGGTTTTTAGGTGTCAGAAATTTTTTCCCAAAAAAAAAATGTTCCAACCCATTATTTTCAGGCTGATGGGTATGAAAATCTTTAAATCGATTTATCTCCGTTAATACGGCTCTAATCGAGATTTGGAGGGTTTTTAGGTGTCAGAAATTTTTTCCCAAAAAAAAATGTTCCAACCCATTATTTTCAGGCTGACGGGTATGAAAATCTTTAAATCGATTTATCTCCGTTAATACGGCTCTAATCAAGATTTGAAAGGATTTTAGGTGTCAGAATTTTTTTCCCAAATAAAATATGTTCCAACCCATTATTTTCAGGCTGACGGGTATGAAAATCTTTAAATCGATTTATCTCCGTTAATACGGCTCTAATCGAGATTTGGAGGGTTTTTAGGTGTCAGAATTTTTTTCCCAAATAAAATATGTTCCAACCCATTATTTTCAGGCTGACGGGTATGAAAATCTTTAAATCGATTTATCTCCGTTAATACGGCTCTAATCAAGATTTGAAAGGATTTTAGGTGTCAGAATATTTTTCCTCAAAAAAAATGTCCCAACCCATAATTTTCAGGCTGGCGGGTATGAAAATCTTTAAATCGATTTATCTCCGTTAATACGGCTCTAATCGAGATTTGGAGGGTTTTTAGGTGTCAGAAATTTTTTCCCAAAAAAAAAATGTTCCAACCCATTATTTTCAGGCTGACGGGTATGAAAATCTTTAAATCGATTTATCTCAGTTAATACGGCTCTAATCGAGATTTGGAGGGTTTTTAGGTGTCAAATTTTTTTTTCCCAAAAAAAAATGTTCCAACCCATTATTTTAAGGCTGGCTGGTATGAAAATCTTTAAATCGATTTATCTCCGTTAATACGGCTCTAATCGAGATTTGGAGGGTTTTTAGGTGTCAGAAATTTTTTCCAAAAAAAAAATGTTTCTACCCATTATTTTCAGGCTGGCGGGTATGAAAATCTTTAAATCGATTTATCTCCGTTAATACGGCTCTAATCGAGATTTGGAGGGTTTTTAGGAGTCAAATTTTTTTTCCCAAAAAAAAAATGTTCCTACCCATTATTTTCAGGCTGGCGGGTATGAAAATCTTTAAATAGATTTATCTCCGTTAATACGGCTCTAATCGAGATTTGGAGGGTTTTTAGGAGTCAAATTTTTTTTCCCAAAAAAAAAATGTTCCTACCCATTATTTTCAGGCTGGCGGGTATGAAAATCTTTAAATCGATTTATCTCCGTTAAAACGGCTCTAATCGAGATTTGGAGGGTTTTTAGGTGTCAGAAATTTTTTCCCAAAAAAAAATGTTCCAACCCATTATTTTCAGGCTGGCGGGTATGAAAATCTTTAAATCGATTTATCTCCGTTAATACGGCTCTAATCGAGATTTGGAGGGTTTTTAGGTGTCAGAAATTTTTTCCCAAAAAAAAATGTTCCAACCCATTATTTTCAGGCTGGCGGGTATGAAAATCTTTAAATCGATTTATCTCCGTTAATACGGCTCTAATCGAGATTTGGAGGGTTTTTAGGTGTCAGAAATTTTTTCCCAAAAAAAAAATGTTCCAACCCATTATTTTCAGGCTGACGGGTATGAAAATCTTTAAATCGATTTATCTCAGTTAATACGGCTCTAATCGAGATTTGGAGGGTTTTTAGGTGTCAAATTTTTTTTTCCCAAAAAAAAATGTTCCAACCCATTATTTTAAGGCTGGCTGGTATGAAAATCTTTAAATCGATTTATCTCCGTTAATACGGCTCTAATCGAGATTTGGAGGGTTTTTAGGTGTCAGAAATTTTTTCCAAAAAAAAAATGTTTCTACCCATTATTTTCAGGCTGGCGGGTATGAAAATCTTTAAATCGATTTATCTCCGTTAATACGGCTCTAATCGAGATTTGGAGGGTTTTTAGGAGTCAAATTTTTTTTCCCAAAAAAAAAATGTTCCTACCCATTATTTTCAGGCTGGCGGGTATGAAAATCTTTAAATAGATTTATCTCCGTTAATACGGCTCTAATCGAGATTTGGAGGGTTTTTAGGAGTCAAATTTTTTTTCCCAAAAAAAAAATGTTCCTACCCATTATTTTCAGGCTGGCGGGTATGAAAATCTTTAAATCGATTTATCTCCGTTAATACGGCTCTAATCGAGATTTGGAGGGTTTTTAGGTGTCAGAAATTTTTTCCAAAAAAAAAATGTTTCTACCCATTATTTTCAGGCTGGCGGGTATGAAAATCTTTAAATCGATTTATCTCCGTTAATACGGCTCTAATCGAGATTTGGAGGGTTTTTAGGTGTCAGAAATTTTTTCCCAAAAAAAAATATTCCAACCCATTATTTTCAGGCTGGCGGGTATGAAAATCTTTAAATCGATTTATCTCCGTTAATACGGCTCTAATCGAGATTTGGATGGTTTTTATGTGTCAGAAATTTTTTCCCAAAAAAAAATGTTCCAACCCATTATTTTCAGGCTGGCGGGTATGAAAATCTTTAAATCGATTTATCTCCGTTAATACGGCTCTAATCGAGATTTGGAGGGTTTTTAGGTGTCAGAAATTTTTTCCCAAAAAAAAATGTCCCAACCCATTATTTTCAGGCTGGCGGGTATGAAAATCTTTAAATCAATTTATCTCCGTTAATACGGCTCTAATCGAGATTTGGAGGGTTTTTAGGTGTCAGAATTTTTTTTCCCCAAGGTAAATGTTCCTACCCATTATTTTCAGGCTGGCGGGTATGAAAATCTTTAAATCGATTTATCTCCGTTAATACGGCTCTAATCGAGATTTGGAGGGTTTTTAGGTGTCAAATTTTTTTCCCAAACAAAAATGTCCCAACCCATTATTTTCAGGCTGGCGGATATGAAAATCTTTAAATCGATTTATCTCCGTTAATACGGCTCTAATCGAGATTTGGAGGGTTTTTAGGTGTCAGAAATTTTTCCCAACAAATAATGTTTCTACCCATTATTTTCAGGCTGGCGGGTATGAAAATCTTTAAATCGATTTATCTCCGTTAATACGGCTCTAATCGAGATTTGGAGGGTTTTTAGGTGTCAGAAATTTTTCCCAAAAAAAAATGTTCCAACCCATTATTTTCAGGCTGACGGGTATGAAAATCTTTAAATCGATTTATCTCCGTTAATACGGCTCTAATCGAGATTTGGAGGGTTTTTAGGTGTAAACATTTTTTCCCAAAAAAAAATGTCCCTACCCATTATTTTCAGGCTGGCGGGTATGAAAATCTTTAAATCGATTTATCTCCGTTAATACGGCTCTAATCGAGATTTGGAGGGTTTTTAGGTGTCAGAAATTTTTCCCAAAAAAAAATATTCCTACCCATTATTTTCAGGCTGGCGGGTATGAAAATCTTAAAATCGATTTATCTCCGTTAATACGGCTCTAATCGAGATTTGGAGGGTTTTTAGGTGTCAGAAATTTTTCCCAAAAAAAATGTTCCAACCCATTATTTTCAGGCTGACGGGTATGAAAATCTTTAAATCGATTTATCTCCGTTAATACGGCTCTAATCGAGATTTGGAGGGTTTTTAGGTGTAAACATTTTTTCCCAAAAAAAAATGTCCCTACCCATTATTTTCAGGCTGGCGGGTATGAAAATCTTTAAATCGATTTATCTCCGTTAATACGGCTCTAATCGAGATTTGGAGGGTTTTCAGGTGTCAAATTTTTTTCCCAAAAAAAATGTTCCTACCCATTATTTTCAGGCTGGCGGGTATGAAAATCTTTAAATCGATTTATCTCCGTTAATACGGCTCTAATCGAGATTTGGAGGGTTTTTAGGTGTCAAATTTTTTTCCCAAAAAAAAATGTTCCTACCCATTATTTTCAGGCTGGCGGGTATGAAAATCTTTAAATCGATTTATCTCCGTTAATACGGCTCTAATCGAGATTTGGAGGGTATTTAGGTGTCAAATTTTTTTCCCAAAAAAAATGTTCCTACCCATTATTTTCAGGCTGGCGGGTATGAAAATCTTTAAATCGATTTATCTCCGTTAATACGGCTCTAACCGAGATTTGGAGGGTTTTTAGGTGTCAGAAATTTTTCCCAAAAAAAAATGTTCCTACCCATTATTTTCAGGCTGGCGGGTATGAAAATCTTTAAATCGATTTATCTCCGTTAATACGGCTCTAATCGAGATTTGGAGGGTTTTTAGGTGTCAGAAATTTTTCCCAAAAAAAAATGTTCCTACCCATTATTTTCAGGCTGGCGGGTATGAAAATCTTAAAATCGATTTATCTCCGTTAATACGGCTCTAATCGAGATTTGGAGGGTTTTTAGGTGTCAGAAATTTTTCCCAAAAAAAATGTTCCAACCCATTATTTTCAGGCTGACGGGTATGAAAATCTTTAAATCGATTTATCTCCGTTAATACGGCTCTAATCGAGATTTGGAGGGTTTTTAGGTGTAAACATTTTTTCCCAAAAAAAAATGTTCCTACCCATTATTTTCAGGCTGGCGGGTATGAAAATCTTTAAATCGATTTATCTCCGTTAATACGGCTCTAATCGAGATTTGGAGGGTTTTCAGGTGTCAAATTTTTTTCCCAAAAAAAAATGTTCCTACCCATTATTTTCAGGCTGGCGGGTATGAAAATCTTTAAATCGATTTATCTCCGTTAATACGGCTCTAATCGAGATTTGGAGGGTATTTAAGTGTCAAATTTTTTTTCCCAAAAAAAATGTTCCTACCCATTATTTTCAGGCTGGCGGGTATGAAAATCTTTAAATCGATTTATCTCCGTTAATACGGCTCTAACCGAGATTTGGAGGGTTTTTAGGTGTCAGAAATTTTTCCCAAAAAAAAAATGTTCCTTCCCTTTAAATCGATTTATCTCCGTTAATACGGCTCTAATCGAGATTTGGAGGGTTTTTAGGTGTCAGAAATTTTTCCCAAAAAAAATGTTCCAACCCATTATTTTCAGGCTGGCGGGTATGAAAATCTTTAAATCGATTTATCTCCGTTAATACGGCTCTAATCGAGATTTGGAGGGTTTTTAGGTGTCAAATTTTTTTTCCCAAAAAAAAATGTTCCTACCCATTATTTTCAGGCTGGCGGGTATGAAAATCTTTAAATCGATTTATCTCCGTTAATACGGCTCTAATCGAGATTTGGAGGGTTTTAAGGTGTCAGAAATTTTTCCCAAAAAAAAATGTTTCTACCCATTATTTTCAGGCTGGCGGGTATGAAAATCTTTACATCGATTTATCTCCGTTAATACGGCTCTAATCGAGATTTGGAGGGTTTTGAGGTGTCAAATTTTTTTTCCCAAAAAAAATGTTCCTACCCATTATTTTCAGGCTGGCGGGTATGAAAATCTTTAAATCGATTTATCTCCGTTAATACGGCTCTAATCGAGATTTGGAGGGTTTTTAGGTGTCAAAATTTTTTGCCCAAAAAAAATGTTCCTACCCATTATTTTCAGGCTGGCGGGTATGAAAATCTTTAAATCGATTTATCTCCGTTAATACGGCTCTAATCGAGATTTGGAGGGTTTTTAGGTGTCAAAATTTTTTGCCCAAAAAAAATGTTCCTACCCATTATTTTCAGGCTGGCGGGTATGAAAATCTTTAAATCGATTTATCTCCGTTAATACGGCTCTAATCGAGATTTGGAGGGTATTAAGGTGTCAAAATTTTTTGCCCAAAAAAAAAATGTTCCTACCTATTATTTTCAGGCTGGCGGGTATGAAAATCTTTAAATCGATTTATCTCCGTTAATACGGCTCTAATCGAGATTTGGAGGGGTTTTAGGTGTCAGAAATTTTTTTTCCAAAAATAAAATGTTTCTACCCATTATTTTCAGGCTGGTGGGTATGAAAAACTTTAAATCGATTTATCTCCGTTAATACGGCTCTAATCGAGGGTTTTTAGGTGTCAATTTTTTTTTTCACAAAAAAAATGTTTCTACCTATTATTTTCAGGCTGACGGGTATGAAAATCTTTAAATCGATTTATCTCCGTTAATACGGCTCTAATCGAGATTTGGAGGGTTTTTAGGTGTCAAATTTTTTTTCCCAAGAAAAAATGTTCCAACCCATTATTTTCAGGCTGACGGGTATGAAAATCTTTAAATCGATTTATCTCCGTTAATACGGCTCTAATCGAGATTTGGAGGGTTTTTAGGTGTAAAAATTTTTTCCAAAAAAAATGTCCCTACCCATTATTTTCAGGCTGGCGGGTATGAAAATCTTTAAATCGATTTATCTCCGTTAATACGGCTCTAATCGAGATTTGGAGGGTTTTTAGGTGTCAAAATTTTTTGCCCAAAAAAAATGTTCCTACCCATTATTTTCAGGCTGGCGGGTATGAAAATCTTTAAATCGATTTATCTCCGTTAATACGGCTCTAATCTCGATTAGGATTTGGAGGGTTTTTAGGTGTCAAAATTTTTTTTTCAAAAAAAAATGTTCCTACCCATTATTTTTAGGGTGGCGGGTATGAAAATCTTTAAATCGATTTATCTCCGTTAATACGGCTCTAATCGAGATTTGGAGGGTTTTTAGGTGTCAGAAATTTTTCCCAAGAAAAAATGTTCCAACCCATTATTTTCAGGCTGACGGGTATGAAAATCTTTAAATCGATTTATCTCCGTTAATTAGGCTCTAATCGAGATTTGGAGGGTTTTTAGGTGTAAACATTTTTTCTAAAAAAAAATGTCCCTACCCATTATTTTCAGGCTGGCGGGTATGAAAATCTTTAAATCGATTTATCTCCGTTAATACGGCTCTAATCGAGATTTGGAGGGTTTTTAGGTGTCAAATTTTTTTTTCACAAAAAAAATGTTTCTACCTATTATTTTCAGGCTGACGGGTATGAAAATCTTTAAATCGATTTATCTCCGTTAATACGGCTCTAATCAAGATTTGGAGGGTTTTTAGGTGTCAAAATTTTTTTTCAAAAAAAAAATGTTTCTACCCATTATTTTCAGGCTGGTGGGTATGAAAAACTTTAAATCGATTTATCTCCGTTAATACGGCTCTAATCAAGATTTGGAGGGTTTTTAGGTGTCAAATTTTTTTTTCACAAAAAAAAATGTTTCTACCTATTATTTTCAGGCTGACGGGTATGAAAATCTTTAAATCGATTTATCTCCGTTAATACGGCTCTAATCGAGATTTGGAGGGTTTTTAGGTGTCAAATTTTTTTTTCCCAAAATAAAAATGTTTCTACCCATTATTTTCAGGCTGGCGGGTATGAAAAACTTTAAATCGATTTATCTCCGTTAATACGGCTCTAATCGAGGGTTTTTAGGTGTCAAATTTTTTTTTCACAAAAAAAAATGTTTCAACCTATTATTTTCAGGCTGACGGGTATGAAAATCTTTAAATCGATTTATCTCCGTTAATACGGCTCTAATCGAGATTTGGAGGGTTTTTAGGTGTCAAAAATTTTTTTCAAAAAAAAAATGTTTCTACCCATTATTTTCAGGCTGGTGGGTTTGAAAAACTTTAAATCGATTTATCTCCGTTAATACGGCTCTAATCGAGATTTGAAGGGTTTTTAGGTGTCAAATTTTTTTTTCCCAAGAAAAAATGTTCCAACCCATTATTTTCAGGCTGACGGGTATGAAAATCTTTAAATCGATTTATCTCCGTTAATACGGCTCTAATCGAGATTTGGAGGGTTTTTAGGTGTCAAAATTTTTTTTCCCAAGAAAAAATGTTCCAACCCATTATTTTCAGGCTGACGGGTATGAACATCTTTAAATCGATTTATCTCCGTTAATACGGCTCTAATCGAGATTTGGAGGGTTTTTAGGTGTCAAATTTTTTTTTCAAAAAAAAAATGTTTCTACCCATTATTTTTAGGCTGGTGGGTATGAAAAACTTTAAATCGATTTATCTCCGTTAATACGGCTCTAATCGAGGGTTTTTAGGTGTCAAATTTTTTTTTCACAAAAAAAAATGTTTCTACCTATTATTTTCAGGCTGACGGGTATGAAAATCTTTAAATCGATTTATCTCCGTTAATACGGCTCTAATCGAGATTTGGAGGGTTTTTAGTGTCAAAATTTTTTTTCAAAAAAAAAAATGTTTCTACCCATTATTTTCAGGCTGGCGGGTATGAAAATCTTTAAATCGATTTATCTCCGTTAATACGGCTCTAATCGAGATTTGGAGGGTTTTTAGGTGTCAATTTTTTTTTTTCCCAAAAAAAATATGTTTCTACCCATTATTTTCAGGCTGGCGGGTATGAAAATCTTTAAATCGATTTATCTCCGTTAATACGGCTCTAATCGAGATTTGGAGGGTTTTTAGGTGTCAAATTTTTTTTCCCAAAAAAAATGTTCCTACCCATTATTTTCAGGCTGGCGGGTATGAAAATCTTTAAATCGATTTATCTCCGTTAATACGGCTCTAATCTCGATTAGGATTTGGAGGGTTTTTAGGTGTCAAAATTTTTTTTTCAAAAAAAAATGTTCCTACCCATTATTTTTAGGGTGGCGGGTATGAAAATCTTTAAATCGATTTATCTCCGTTAATACGGCTCTAATCGAGATTTGGAGGGTTTTTAGGTGTCAGAAATTTTTCCCAAAAAAAAATGTTCCAACCCATTATTTTCAGGCTGACGGGTATGAAAATCTTTAAATCGATTTATCTCCGTTAATACGGCTCTAATCGAGATTTGGAGGGTTTTTAGGTGTAAACATTTTTTCCCAAAAAAAAATGTCCCTACCCATTATTTTCAGGCTGGCGGGTATGAAAATCTTTAAATCGATTTATCTCCGTTAATACGGCTCTAATCGAGATTTGGAGGGTTTTTAGGTGTCAGAAATTTTTCCCAAAAAAAAATATTCCTACCCATTATTTTCAGGCTGGCGGGTATGAAAATCTTAAAATCGATTTATCTCCGTTAATACGGCTCTAATCGAGATTTGGAGGGTTTTTAGGTGTCAGAAATTTTTCCCAAAAAAAATGTTCCAACCCATTATTTTCAGGCTGACGGGTATGAAAATCTTTAAATCGATTTATCTCCGTTAATACGGCTCTAATCGAGATTTGGAGGGTTTTTAGGTGTAAACATTTTTTCCCAAAAAAAAATGTCCCTACCCATTATTTTCAGGCTGGCGGGTATGAAAATCTTTAAATCGATTTATCTCCGTTAATACGGCTCTAATCGAGATTTGGAGGGTTTTCAGGTGTCAAATTTTTTTCCCAAAAAAAATGTTCCTACCCATTATTTTCAGGCTGGCGGGTATGAAAATCTTTAAATCGATTTATCTCCGTTAATACGGCTCTAATCGAGATTTGGAGGGTTTTTAGGTGTCAAATTTTTTTCCCAAAAAAAAATGTTCCTACCCATTATTTTCAGGCTGGCGGGTATGAAAATCTTTAAATCGATTTATCTCCGTTAATACGGCTCTAATCGAGATTTGGAGGGTATTTAGGTGTCAAATTTTTTTCCCAAAAAAAATGTTCCTACCCATTATTTTCAGGCTGGCGGGTATGAAAATCTTTAAATCGATTTATCTCCGTTAATACGGCTCTAACCGAGATTTGGAGGGTTTTTAGGTGTCAGAAATTTTTCCCAAAAAAAAATGTTCCTACCCATTATTTTCAGGCTGGCGGGTATGAAAATCTTTAAATCGATTTATCTCCGTTAATACGGCTCTAATCGAGATTTGGAGGGTTTTTAGGTGTCAGAAATTTTTCCCAAAAAAAAATGTTCCTACCCATTATTTTCAGGCTGGCGGGTATGAAAATCTTAAAATCGATTTATCTCCGTTAATACGGCTCTAATCGAGATTTGGAGGGTTTTTAGGTGTCAGAAATTTTTCCCAAAAAAAATGTTCCAACCCATTATTTTCAGGCTGACGGGTATGAAAATCTTTAAATCGATTTATCTCCGTTAATACGGCTCTAATCGAGATTTGGAGGGTTTTTAGGTGTAAACATTTTTTCCCAAAAAAAAATGTTCCTACCCATTATTTTCAGGCTGGCGGGTATGAAAATCTTTAAATCGATTTATCTCCGTTAATACGGCTCTAATCGAGATTTGGAGGGTTTTCAGGTGTCAAATTTTTTTCCCAAAAAAAAATGTTCCTACCCATTATTTTCAGGCTGGCGGGTATGAAAATCTTTAAATCGATTTATCTCCGTTAATACGGCTCTAATCGAGATTTGGAGGGTATTTAAGTGTCAAATTTTTTTTCCCAAAAAAAATGTTCCTACCCATTATTTTCAGGCTGGCGGGTATGAAAATCTTTAAATCGATTTATCTCCGTTAATACGGCTCTAACCGAGATTTGGAGGGTTTTTAGGTGTCAGAAATTTTTCCCAAAAAAAAAATGTTCCTTCCCTTTAAATCGATTTATCTCCGTTAATACGGCTCTAATCGAGATTTGGAGGGTTTTTAGGTGTCAGAAATTTTTCCCAAAAAAAATGTTCCAACCCATTATTTTCAGGCTGGCGGGTATGAAAATCTTTAAATCGATTTATCTCCGTTAATACGGCTCTAATCGAGATTTGGAGGGTTTTTAGGTGTCAAATTTTTTTTCCCAAAAAAAAATGTTCCTACCCATTATTTTCAGGCTGGCGGGTATGAAAATCTTTAAATCGATTTATCTCCGTTAATACGGCTCTAATCGAGATTTGGAGGGTTTTAAGGTGTCAGAAATTTTTCCCAAAAAAAAATGTTTCTACCCATTATTTTCAGGCTGGCGGGTATGAAAATCTTTACATCGATTTATCTCCGTTAATACGGCTCTAATCGAGATTTGGAGGGTTTTGAGGTGTCAAATTTTTTTTCCCAAAAAAAATGTTCCTACCCATTATTTTCAGGCTGGCGGGTATGAAAATCTTTAAATCGATTTATCTCCGTTAATACGGCTCTAATCGAGATTTGGAGGGTTTTTAGGTGTCAAAATTTTTTGCCCAAAAAAAATGTTCCTACCCATTATTTTCAGGCTGGCGGGTATGAAAATCTTTAAATCGATTTATCTCCGTTAATACGGCTCTAATCGAGATTTGGAGGGTTTTTAGGTGTCAAAATTTTTTGCCCAAAAAAAATGTTCCTACCCATTATTTTCAGGCTGGCGGGTATGAAAATCTTTAAATCGATTTATCTCCGTTAATACGGCTCTAATCGAGATTTGGAGGGTATTAAGGTGTCAAAATTTTTTGCCCAAAAAAAAAATGTTCCTACCTATTATTTTCAGGCTGGCGGGTATGAAAATCTTTAAATCGATTTATCTCCGTTAATACGGCTCTAATCGAGATTTGGAGGGGTTTTAGGTGTCAGAAATTTTTTTTCCAAAAATAAAATGTTTCTACCCATTATTTTCAGGCTGGTGGGTATGAAAAACTTTAAATCGATTTATCTCCGTTAATACGGCTCTAATCGAGGGTTTTTAGGTGTCAATTTTTTTTTTCACAAAAAAAATGTTTCTACCTATTATTTTCAGGCTGACGGGTATGAAAATCTTTAAATCGATTTATCTCCGTTAATACGGCTCTAATCGAGATTTGGAGGGTTTTTAGGTGTCAAATTTTTTTTCCCAAGAAAAAATGTTCCAACCCATTATTTTCAGGCTGACGGGTATGAAAATCTTTAAATCGATTTATCTCCGTTAATACGGCTCTAATCGAGATTTGGAGGGTTTTTAGGTGTAAACATTTTTTCCCAAAAAAAATGTCCCTACCCATTATTTTCAGGCTGGCGGGTATGAAAATCTTTAAATCGATTTATCTCCGTTAATACGGCTCTAATCGAGATTTGGAGGGTTTTTAGGTGTCAAAATTTTTTGCCCAAAAAAAATGTTCCTACCCATTATTTTCAGGCTGGCGGGTATGAAAATCTTTAAATCGATTTATCTCCGTTAATACGGCTCTAATCTCGATTAGGATTTGGAGGGTTTTTAGGTGTCAAAATTTTTTTTTCAAAAAAAAATGTTCCTACCCATTATTTTTAGGGTGGCGGGTATGAAAATCTTTAAATCGATTTATCTCCGTTAATACGGCTCTAATCGAGATTTGGAGGGTTTTTAGGTGTCAGAAATTTTTCCCAAGAAAAAATGTTCCAACCCATTATTTTCAGGCTGACGGGTATGAAAATCTTTAAATCGATTTATCTCCGTTAATTAGGCTCTAATCGAGATTTGGAGGGTTTTTAGGTGTAAACATTTTTTCTAAAAAAAAATGTCCCTACCCATTATTTTCAGGCTGGCGGGTATGAAAATCTTTAAATCGATTTATCTCCGTTAATACGGCTCTAATCGAGATTTGGAGGGTTTTTAGGTGTCAAATTTTTTTTTCACAAAAAAAATGTTTCTACCTATTATTTTCAGGCTGACGGGTATGAAAATCTTTAAATCGATTTATCTCCGTTAATACGGCTCTAATCAAGATTTGGAGGGTTTTTAGGTGTCAAAATTTTTTTTCAAAAAAAAAATGTTTCTACCCATTATTTTCAGGCTGGTGGGTATGAAAAACTTTAAATCGATTTATCTCCGTTAATACGGCTCTAATCAAGATTTGGAGGGTTTTTAGGTGTCAAATTTTTTTTTCACAAAAAAAAATGTTTCTACCTATTATTTTCAGGCTGACGGGTATGAAAATCTTTAAATCGATTTATCTCCGTTAATACGGCTCTAATCGAGATTTGGAGGGTTTTTAGGTGTCAAATTTTTTTTTCCCAAAATAAAAATGTTTCTACCCATTATTTTCAGGCTGGCGGGTATGAAAAACTTTAAATCGATTTATCTCCGTTAATACGGCTCTAATCGAGGGTTTTTAGGTGTCAAATTTTTTTTTCACAAAAAAAAATGTTTCAACCTATTATTTTCAGGCTGACGGGTATGAAAATCTTTAAATCGATTTATCTCCGTTAATACGGCTCTAATCGAGATTTGGAGGGTTTTTAGGTGTCAAAAATTTTTTTCAAAAAAAAAATGTTTCTACCCATTATTTTCAGGCTGGTGGGTTTGAAAAACTTTAAATCGATTTATCTCCGTTAATACGGCTCTAATCGAGATTTGAAGGGTTTTTAGGTGTCAAATTTTTTTTTCCCAAGAAAAAATGTTCCAACCCATTATTTTCAGGCTGACGGGTATGAAAATCTTTAAATCGATTTATCTCCGTTAATACGGCTCTAATCGAGATTTGGAGGGTTTTTAGGTGTCAAAATTTTTTTTCCCAAGAAAAAATGTTCCAACCCATTATTTTCAGGCTGACGGGTATGAACATCTTTAAATCGATTTATCTCCGTTAATACGGCTCTAATCGAGATTTGGAGGGTTTTTAGGTGTCAAATTTTTTTTTCAAAAAAAAAATGTTTCTACCCATTATTTTTAGGCTGGTGGGTATGAAAAACTTTAAATCGATTTATCTCCGTTAATACGGCTCTAATCGAGGGTTTTTAGGTGTCAAATTTTTTTTTCACAAAAAAAAATGTTTCTACCTATTATTTTCAGGCTGACGGGTATGAAAATCTTTAAATCGATTTATCTCCGTTAATACGGCTCTAATCGAGATTTGGAGGGTTTTTAGTGTCAAAATTTTTTTTCAAAAAAAAAAATGTTTCTACCCATTATTTTCAGGCTGGCGGGTATGAAAATCTTTAAATCGATTTATCTCCGTTAATACGGCTCTAATCGAGATTTGGAGGGTTTTTAGGTGTCAATTTTTTTTTTTCCCAAAAAAAATATGTTTCTACCCATTATTTTCAGGCTGGCGGGTATGAAAATCTTTAAATCGATTTATCTCCGTTAATACGGCTCTAATCGAGATTTGGAGGGTTTTTAGGTGTCAAATTTTTTTTCCCAAAAAAAATGTTCCTACCCATTATTTTCAGGCTGGCGGGTATGAAAATCTTTAAATCGATTTATCTCCGTTAATACGGCTCTAATCTCGATTAGGATTTGGAGGGTTTTTAGGTGTCAAAATTTTTTTTTCAAAAAAAAATGTTCCTACCCATTATTTTTAGGGTGGCGGGTATGAAAATCTTTAAATCGATTTATCTCCGTTAATACGGCTCTAATCGAGATTTGGAGGGTTTTTAGGTGTCAGAAATTTTTCCCAAGAAAAAATGTTCCAACCCATTATTTTCAGGCTGACGGGTATGAAAATCTTTAAATCGATTTATCTCCGTTAATTAGGCTCTAATCGAGATTTGGAGGGTTTTTAGGTGTAAACATTTTTTCTAAAAAAAAATGTCCCTACCCATTATTTTCAGGCTGGCGGGTATGAAAATCTTTAAATCGATTTATCTCCGTTAATACGGCTCTAATCGAGATTTGGAGGGTTTTTAGGTGTCAAATTTTTTTTTCACAAAAAAAAATGTTTCTACCTATTATTTTCAGGCTGACGGGTATGAAAATCTTTAAATCGATTTATCTCCGTTAATACGGCTCTAATCAAGATTTGGAGGGTTTTTAGGTGTCAAAATTTTTTTTCAAAAAAAAAATGTTTCTACCCATTATTTTCAGGCTGGTGGGTATGAAAAACTTTAAATCGATTTATCTCCGTTAATACGGCTCTAATCAAGATTTGGAGGGTTTTTAGGTGTCAAATTTTTTTTTCACAAAAAAAAATGTTTCTACCTATTATTTTCAGGCTGACGGGTATGAAAATCTTTAAATCGATTTATCTCCGTTAATACGGCTCTAATCGAGATTTGGAGGGTTTTTAGGTGTCAGAAATTTTTCCCAAAAAATAATGTTTCTACCCATTATTTTCAGGCTGGAGGGTATGAAAAACTTTAAATCGATTTATCTCCGTTAATACGGCTCTAATCGAGGGTTTTTAGGTGTCAGAAATTTTTTCCCAAAACAAAATGTTCCAACCCATTATTTTCAGGCTGACGGGTATGAAAATCTTTAAATCGATTTATCTCCGTTAATACGGCTCTAATCGAGATTTGGAGGGTTTTTAGGTGTCAAATTTTTTTTCCCAAAATAAAAATGTTTCTACCCATTATTTTCAGGCTGGCGGGTATGAAAAACTTTAAATCGATTTATCTCCGTTAATACGGCTCTAATCGAGGGTTTTTAGGTGTCAAATTTTTTTTTCACAAAAAAAAATGTTTCAACCTATTATTTTCAGGCTGACGGGTATGAAAATCTTTAAATCGATTTATCTCCGTTAATACGGCTCTAATCGAGATTTGGAGGGTTTTTAGGTGTCAAAAATTTTTTTCAAAAAAAAAATGTTTCTACCCATTATTTTCAGGCTGGTGGGTTTGAAAAACTTTAAATCGATTTATCTCCGTTAATACGGCTCTAATCGAGATTTGAAGGGTTTTTAGGTGTCAAATTTTTTTTTCCCAAGAAAAAATGTTCCAACCCATTATTTTCAGGCTGACGGGTATGAAAATCTTTAAATCGATTTATCTCCGTTAATACGGCTCTAATCGAGATTTGGAGGGTTTTTAGGTGTCAAAATTTTTTTTCCCAAGAAAAAATGTTCCAACCCATTATTTTCAGGCTGACGGGTATGAACATCTTTAAATCGATTTATCTCCGTTAATACGGCTCTAATCGAGATTTGGAGGGTTTTTAGGTGTCAAATTTTTTTTTCAAAAAAAAAATGTTTCTACCCATTATTTTTAGGCTGGTGGGTATGAAAAACTTTAAATCGATTTATCTCCGTTAATACGGCTCTAATCGAGGGTTTTTAGGTGTCAAATTTTTTTTTCACAAAAAAAAATGTTTCTACCTATTATTTTCAGGCTGACGGGTATGAAAATCTTTAAATCGATTTATCTCCGTTAATACGGCTCTAATCGAGATTTGGAGGGTTTTTAGTGTCAAAATTTTTTTTCAAAAAAAAAATGTTTCTACCCATTATTTTCAGGCTGGTGGGTATGAAAAACTTTAAATCGATTTATCTCCGTTAATACGGCTCTAATCAAGATTTGGAGGGTTTTTAGGTGTCAAATTTTTTTTTCACAAAAAAAATGTTTCTACCTCTTATTTTCAGGCTGACGGGTATGAAAATCTTTAAATCGATTTATCTCCGTTAATACGGCTCTAATCGAGATTTGGAGGGTTTTTAGGTGTCAGAAATTTTTCCCAAAAAAAAAATGTTCCAACCCATTATTTTCAGGCTGACGGGTATGAAAATCTTTAAATCGATTTATCTCCGTTAATACGGCTCTAATCGAGATTTGGAGGGTTTTTAGGTGTCAATTTTTTTTTTCCCAAAAAAAATATGTTTCTACCCATTATTTTCAGGCTGGCGGGTATGAAAATCTTTAAATCGATTTATCTCCGTTAATACGGCTCTAATCGAGATTTGGAGGGTTTTTAGGTGTCAAAATTTTTTTTCCCAAGAAAAAATGTTCCAACCCATTATTTTCAGGCTGACGGGTATGAAAAACTTTAAATCGATTTATCTCCGTTAATACGGCTCTAATCGAGATTTGGAGGGTTTTAAGTGTCAAAATTTTTTTCCAAAAAAAAAAGTTTCTACCCATTATTTTCAGGCTGGTGGGTATGAAAAACTTTAAATCGATTTATCTCCGTTAATACGGCTCTAATCGAGATTTGGAGGGTTTTTGGGTGTCAAATTTTTTTTCCCAAAAAAAATGTCCCAACCCATTATTTTCAGGCTGACGGGTATGAAAATCTTTAAATCGATTTATCTCCGTTAATACCGCTCTAATCGAGATTTGGAGGGTTTTTAGGTGTCAAATTTTTTTTCCCAAAAAAAAATGTCCCAACCCATTATTTTCAGGCTGGCGGATATGAAAATCTTTAAATCGATTTATCTCCGTTAATACGGCTCTAATCGAGATTTGGAGGGTTTTTAGGTGTCAAATTTTTTTTCCCCAAAATAAATGTTCCTACCCATTATTTTCAGGCTGGCGGGTATGAAAATCTTTAAATCGATTTATCTCCGTTAATACGGCTCTAATCGAGATTTGGAGGGTTTTTAGGTGTCAAATTTTTTTTTCCCAAAAAAAAATGTTCCAACCCATTATTTTCAGGCTGACGGGTATGAAAATCTTTAAATCGATTTATCTCCGTTAATACGGCTCTAATCGAGATTTGGAGGGTTTTTAGGTGTCAAATCTTTTTTTCTTGGGAAAAAAAAAATTTGACACCTAAAAACCCTCCAAATTGACACCTAAAAACCCTGAAAATCTTTAAATCGATTTATCTCCGTTAATACGGCTCTAATCGAGATTTGGAGGGTTTTTAGGTGTCAAAATTTTTTTTCAAAAAAAAAACGTTTCTACCTATTATTTTCAGGCTGACGGGTATGAAAATCTTTAAATCGATTTATCTCCGTTAATACGGCTCTAATCGAGATTTGGAGGGTTTTTAGGTGTCAAATTTTTTTTTCAAAAAAAAAATATTTCTACCTATTATTTTCAGGCTGACGGGTATGAAAATCTTTAAATCGATTTATCTCCGTTAATACGGCTCTAATCGAGATTTGGAGGGTTTTTAGGTGTCAAAATTTTTTTTCAAAAAAAAAATGTCCCAACCCGTTATTTTCAGGCTGGGGGATATGAAAATCTTTAAATCGATTTATCTCCGTTAATACGGCTCTAATCGAGATTTGGAGGGTTTTTAGGTGTCAGAAATTTTTTCCCAAAAAAAAATGTCCCAACCCATTATTTTCAGGCTGGTGGATATGAAAATCTTTAAATCGATTTATCTCCGTTAATACGGCTCTAATCGAGATTTGGAGGGTTTTTAGGTGTCAAATTTTTTTTCCCCAAAATAAATGTTCCTACCCATTATTTTCAGGCTGGCGGGTATGAAAATCTTTAAATCGATTTATCTCCGTTAATACGGCTCTAATCGAGATTTGGAGGGTTTTTAGGTGTCAAATTTTTTTTTCCCAAGAAAAATGTCCCAACCCATTATTTTCAGGCTGGCGGATATGAAAATCTTTAAATCGATTTATCTCCGTTAATACGGCTCTAATCGAGATTTGGAGGGTTTTTAGGTGTCAAAAATTTTTCCCAAAAAAAATGTTCCAACCCATTATTTTCAGGCTGGCGGGTATGAAAATCTTTAAATCGATTTATCTCCGTTAATACGGCTCTAACCGAGATTTGGAGGGTTTTTAGGTGTCAAAATTTTTTTCCTCAAAAAAATGTCCCAACCCATTATTTTCAGGCTGGCGGGTATGAAAATCTTTAAATCGATTTATCTCCGTTAATACGGCTCTAATCGAGATTTGGAGGGTTACTAGGTATCACATTTTTTTTCCTTAAAAAAAATTTTCCCAACCCATCATTTTCAGGCTGGCGGGTATGAAAATCTTTAAATTGATTTATCTCCGTTAATACGGCTCTAATCGAGATTTGAAGGGTGTTTACGTGTCTGAATTGTTTTCCCTCTATGAGCTGTCACGTCGGTTCTTCGGTGGTGATAGGACCACTGAAAAGCGTTTGGATTTCGTACAATTATAGAAAAGAAAATCACAAATGTAGCTGTCTATATCGGGTCATTACTGTAATCCCGAATAGTAATTTGCCAAAAAAGTATATAGGAATTTCTATCTGTGCAGTTGGCTTGAACATTCACATGCTAATTTGAGACAACCTTTATTTAAATCTGCAGATAAATCTTGGTGTTGCCTTTTAACGCCCATATACATGTATAAGTATATATTTAATACTTCATGAACGCACTCCGGACTAACAAAAGAGAACAGCGTGCGCCAGCTCTCTCGCGCGACTCTCGCTTTTGTTTTTGCATTGTATGCACATGTGTGCATTGCACTCTGACGCGTGTAAATGTCAAAACTAGGAGAAAACACTGTCAGAAGAAGTGGGTGCGAAGTCAGAAAAGTGTCATGTAACGTGAGCAAAAGAGGTAAAAATATCTCGTACTTTTTAAGGCCAGGAGAAAAACGAAAGCGAAAATTTCTGTGGCAAAACCTGACCAATATTTTGATCTGTGCAGTGTTTTTTTTTTTAAATAGTGAAATCTCAAACCTTTCCTGAAATCACTTGCTCCATCCTGAGCAGAAAGTATTTTTCGGTCATAAAGACTAACGTTAGCAGAAGTGAAATATCTGCCTTCTGTTTTCTCAGTCTGGAGAAAAAAGACATTTGATTTTGGAGAAAAAAAATAAACAGCTTTCATTGTCGTTTCCATCGCCAACCAGCAGTAGTTTTGTGTCTCGAATATCATAACAATTGCCCGCGCCCGAGCTTTATTGATTAACTTTCCATTTCACGCTCTTCACGACGGAGCTAAAGGAAATAGCTAATGATTCTACTTCCCGTTGTGTCTCAACATCCAATGGTGCATATTCGTCTCGACAGTTCGTAAAGCTAGTCTCAGACGGGATGGAGGACGAAACGATCTTCGGCGAGAAGCAATCGATACGGGACTCGGCCCGGGCGTTGAAAAAATATGGCAGCATTTCCGGCGGAAGCAGTGGGAGCGGTGGCAGTCGATCGCCAGCCCTCAGCTCGGATGCACTCATCCGACATGACGTGGAGCAGACGGATACGCTACAAGGAATTGCGCTGAAATATGGATGCAGTGTAAGTAGCTTTTTTGCTATTAGTATTACATTTTAGATAGGTAGGTAAGTACTCACCAGTTTTATCTATATATGCCTCGCACTCGAGAGGAGAGATAAAATTTGATTGCCCACATGTAGAGTGTATATAGGTTTTGCTGTTTATTCTGGTGGTGCTAAATTTATGTAGGCAGGGTACCCATTTCGCGGATAAATCCTAACAAAATACATACCTAGTAGTTTCCTAATCGGAAAAGATGGGAATTCGAAATCACAATTGAACTATTAGCGATTAGGCTAACTGTAGGATGTACCTATAAGAAAGTGTTTTACAAATTCATTCAGGGTTACTGTCTGATAAAATTTCCAATGTATTGTTGTATGATCCCTTTAAAAAAAGTTGTGATGAAAATTACTTGCATAGGTACCTACTTACAATTCAAAATGACCAACACGTGGAATCCAAACTAACATTTTTAACTATAGAATAGTTTATACAGGCAAAAATTGGCTTCCAACATTTCACAGAAACCGATTTCGCAGAAAGACCATTTTACGGTGAACTCTTGTTTGTATTCCCTACAAAGTTGCTTCATAACACTCCAAGAAATCTCGGAAAATCATAATTAAATTTTCTTCAAGAATTCAATCAAATTTTACTTCATAATTCTCCTTAAAAATTTTCTTAATTTTTTCGCATATTCGGCAGATATTTCCCGTGGAAGGTAGCCGCTTCAAAAGGATCTTGAATCTCTTTTCATAATTCTTTGAAATTTTGCTCAAATTTATCTCGAAATGCTCTTCTGAATTCTATTGTAAATTTCTATAGATTTTTTTAGCATTCGCTAAATAGTTAAAGGCATTGCGTATGCTGTCCGGGATTCCGTTATGGACTTGGATGTTCTGGAAGCAGGGGCAGTTCACGACCATTATAGTGTTGCAAGCGTCGCACCACTTCCGAAAAGAGGTAGCGCTACCCATATTATGGGTTACTCGGGTGTGTCCAGGTCGGTGCCGAGATAAGACCTGTTGTTCCCGTCGACTCGTAGTGTCCTTCCATTTGAAGATGTCACCCTTTATTTTCCCTAAGAACGGTCCTCTTTTTGTAACCCACTGTAGGTTCCAGGCGTCTCTAAGGGTTGCTTTCACCCATGTTTTAATGGCTGAACTGGGAACACATGGGGTAGTCATCTGACCGGATGGTCCGCTTCGCATGAGGTGTTCGGCGGTGCGGTCTTTTGTATTGGATTCAGGGATGTTTACGAATTCAAGGCATATAGAACGTTGGCAGCCTTGGAGCCGTCCGTGAAGCGGTGTTGAAAAATTGCTTATTTAGTTCTGAGTATCTCCGATAGGTGGCTGTGCATAGCGCGATTATTGTTCCCTACCCCAAACCGCTTGGCAATCGAAATGTCAACGTGAAGTGTTGGTTCTGTCCATCCTCTGGCTCCGATCCAGCTTAACCTAGACACGGGTGGGAGCTCCTGATAGACCAGGCTTCCTAGGGCTCTATTCGCCTCTCTGAGGAAGGTTCCTAGTGGCCTTTTCTAGGTAACTGGATGCTCTGCAGCTCAACGTTTCGACGATTTGATATTGAAACGGTTCACATGGAACATGGAGAGGCAAGTTAGTTCAATCCCATAAAATATTCTACTGTTTACGGTGGTTTAACGCTTTCACTATTTCGCCATTTGACGTTTTCATGACGTGATATTGCAGTTACTAAAAACGAACCTTTCGCTTCGAAAGTTAAACTAAGAATGTTTTATTGAACAATATTTTACATATGGTGCTGAGAATGGAGACACTTGAAGCCACTATGTATTTTCGCTATTTACTCGATCGTTGGTGATCGATACCAAGAGTGGGAAAGAATGAACCAAAGTGTTATTTGACACTTCTGCCTTTTGGTGAGAATTGCTGAATGCGTTTCGTTCAATTCATCGAACTCATTTATGCATTGCATTGCTCAAATGGGTTCGATGACTGAAAAAGGTTTTTTGGAATAGCTTGTCTCGTCGCGGCATGGTGCCACTTATGAGACCAGCAAATATAGCAAGCGTGGGAAGTTGCTGACATATTTGATGCACATGTTACAGTGGCCTTGGCTACCTTTAGTAGGATCTCTCTGTTGCTGCTGCGGTTTAGTCGCGTGCGGCAATTAGATTTAGTGTCAGTAAAGTGTGCGTTGAACCTCAGCTTCCGGTCCAGGCGCACTCCAAGAACCTGGATGGTCTATTTGTTGGGTATCAGAATGTTGTTCACTAAGATGTTCGTTGGTAGCGGCCGATGGCGGGAGCGGCATAGATAGGAAACCACGCTCTTTTCTGAGGACAATACGAAGCCGGCCCTGAAGGCCCATCTTGAAATGATACAGCAGCTTGTAATTTTCGTGTCAGTAAGCCGATAAAAGCTGGGATTATTCCCAGCTGCCGCATGGTTCCGTGAAGAAAGGAAAGGGATACCCGATCAAAAGCGTGATCGAGATCGTAGCTTATCAGTTTCCCTTTTCGTTTCCTCGCTATCAGCTGTGCAATACGATCTTTCAGAGAAAGACTGGCTTCGAAGATTGAGTGCCCTTCGTTTGAACATTTTTGTGCATCACTCAATACGCGAATTTTAAAGTCCGCATTCAGAAGGCTGATCGGGCGGTATCCTCGAGCGGTATTTGCCGTTCTTCTCTTTCGTACCAACACGATTACTCCGTTGGCAAATTCAGAGGGAAACTCCGTTGTCATAGCCTCGTTAAATACAAGGTTCAGCTCTCGGTGGATGACGTCGAATGTACGTTGGTAGAATTCGACAGGTAACCCATCGCTTCCCGTAGCCTTCCTTTTAGCTGATGTACGAATAGATGACAAAATCTCTGATGTTGTTATCTCAGCCAGGCAAGAGTCGTTGCTGTCGTCGTTTTCGGGTACCACTCTCTCGCATTGGAAGGAGTGCTGTGTTTCCTCATCTTCCTCTGTCACAATGTAGTGTCTAAAACTTCGTTGTTTTCGCCACGTGCCGTTGATACGTATAAAGTTCTGCGAGAAAGTGCGCTGGTGAGCAAGTATTTTTGCTTTCACGCGATTGATGGTGACCATCATCGCTGGATTAAGGAAATATCCATCATACGCTTGCTGAAGCTGTACATACAGCCATTGGTGTTGTGCATGAAACTCACTGTATGCCTCGTGAGATTTCCATCGAAAAAAGGACTGGATTTTCGGTTTAGCGTAGGATAACCACCACGTGATAAGTTCGGATAATTTCGTCTTTGTCGGGTCACATATTGCCATCTGATCTGGAACTCGTCAACATTCTCTGCTGTCAGAAGATGGGGACGTAATGACCAATAACCGCGACCAGGTTCGCTGGTCGATGCTGGAGAGGCATATTCTCGAAGTAAGCGCTTTGTGGTTAGTGAAAGAGTCCATGGCTGACGTACATGCGATCCAGTCTGGAGACGGAGTTGTGCGTGATATATGTGGGCGAGGTGGTCGTAGAATACAATTTTACCCAGACGTCGCTGAGTTGCAGTTGTTGTATGGTGGACTGCAGAGCAGGACTGTTATTGAAACCCGACGCATCACATGATCGCAGCACACAATTGAAGTCGCTAGCGAGCAGTATATTTTCGGTGTTGTGCGCAGATAGAAAGCTATCGTATTATTAAGGTGTATTCAGATCTGAGCGATATTTCACGCGCGGAGAAAGATTTTGCGAAGGTACGAGAGGGAGAAAAGCACTAGTTGTCTCTCTCATTCCAACGCAAATTTTGCTCCGCTCCGCTAATAAACGCTCAGATCTGAATACACCTTTAAAAAACGCTCTCGTTTGGCACGCATAGCTGTGTCCGACGGTGCGTACACTACCGATCATAAGTTTAAGGATGGGGGTGTCCATGAACCATGCCAATTTGTTTTGTTCAATGATCTCTCATTTTACGTTCAATTTTCGATCTCCAAAGGTTATTTGAATGGTACTTACCTTACCAATCAGACTAAGGCCTTGTTGTCCTCTGCTGTCCGAAGAAGCCGTCTCCACTCTACTCGATCCATGGCCACACTTTGCCAGCCTCGTAATCTGCGAAGGGTCCGCAACTCGCCTTCTACTTGGTCGATCCACCTTGCCCGCTGCGCGCCTCTTCTTCTTGTTCCTGTTGAGTCGCTTTCTAGAACAATTTTCACTGGGTCGTCGTGCGGCATTCTTACGACGTGCCCAGCCCACCGTAGTCGCCCAATTTTTGCAATGTGGACGATGGATGGTTCTCCCAGCAGCTGGTGCAATTCGTGGTTCATCCGCCTCTTCCACGTTCCGTCATCCATCTGCACTCCACCGTAGATGGTACGCAACACCTTCCGTTCGAAAACACCAATGGTCCTCCACGAGCATAGTCCAGGTCTCGTGGCCGTAGAGGACCACCGGTCTAATCAGTGTCTTGTAGACAGTCCACTGCGTGCGGCGGCGAATTTTATTCGACCGGAGCGTCCCCCGGAGTCCAAAGTAGGCACGATTCCCTGCCATAATGCGTCTTTGAATTTCTCTGCTGGTATCATTTTCGGCGGTCACCAGTGAGCCCAAATACACGAACTCATCTCGGGGTGGGAGGCTAACATTGTCTTCCCTAGAACCTCTTCCTTTCATGTATTTTGTCTTTGATGCGTTGATGGCAAGTCCAATCCGCCTAGCTTCAGCCTTCAGTCTGATGTACGTTTCCGCCATCGTCTCAAAGTTCCGTGCCATGATGTCAATGTCATCGGCGAAGCCAAGAAGCTGGATGGACTTCCTGAAGATCGTGCCACCCAGCTCTTCTGATCACACCTTCTAACGCGATGTTGAATAGCAGACACGAAAGTCCATCACCTTGCCGTAACCCTCTTCGAGATTCAAAATGACTTGAGAGTGTCCCCGATACTCGAACAACGCACATCCCTCGATCCATCTTCGCCTTGACCAATCGCGTCAGTTTATCCGGAAATCCATACTCGTGCATAATCTGCCATAGCTGATCTCGATCGATTGTGTCGTATGCGGATTTGAAATCGATGAACAAGTGATGTGTGCGCACGTTGTATTCGCGGCATTTCTAGTAGCATTTACCTAGTAGGCGGCGCTCAGAAGTGTGATTGCGCGGTAGTTGCAGCAATCCAACTTGTCGCCCTTTTTGTAGATCGGGCATAAGAAACCTTCCATCCACTCCTCCGGTAATATCTCCTCCTCCCAAATCCTGGCATTTACCCAGTGCAGCGCTCTAGCCAGTGCTTCACCAGGTAGTTGATCTACACCAGTTGCTTTGTTGTTGCCGACCGAGCTCCTCCTCAACTTCTTGAAGATCAGGGGCCGGTAGCCTGTCGTCTTCTGCGCATGCTCCAAGGTATGTTGCCGTGCCACCTTCGTTTTCTGCTGCTACACCGTTGAGGTGCTCGTCATAGTACTGCTTCCACCTCTCAATCACCTCACACTCGTTCGTGAGAAGGTTACCATCCAAGTCCTTGCACATATCGGCTTGCGGTACGTAGCCTTTGCGCGAAATATGTAGCTTCTCGTAGAACTTCCGTGTGTAGTTTACGCGGTACAGATTTTCCATCGCCTCGTGATCTCGTTCTTCCTGCTGACGCTTCTTCCTTCGGAAAACCGAGTTTTGTCTGTATCGCTCCACATTCAATCTCGTACGGTGTTGCAGCCCGTGCTGCATTCGTCTCCTCTACTAACAGTTTGCATTCGCCGTCAAACCAGTCATTTCTTCGGTCCGGGATTGCAGTACCTAGTGCCACTGCAGCAGTACAACCTATGACGGAACGGATTTCCCTCCAGCCATCTTCAAGAGAAGCTGCGCCAAGCTGCTCTTCCGTGGGTAGTGCAACTTCCAGCTGCTGCGCGTAGTCCTGGGCAACTCCGGCGTCCCGTAGTTGCTCAATGTTGGGTCGCGGCGTTCGACTTCGACGGGTGTTATGAACCGTCGAGAGTTTTGAGCGCATGCATACTGCAACTAGGTAGTGGTCCGAATCTATGTTCGCACTGCGGTACGTGCGGACGTTGATAATGTCGGAGAAGAATTTCCCGTCGATTAGAACGTGATCGATTTGGTTTTCTGTGTGTTGGTCAGGTGATCTCCAGGTGGCTTTGTATATATCCTTGCGGGAGAAAAAGGTACTTCGAACTACCATTCCTCGAGAGGCTGCAAAGTTCACGCATCGTTGGCCGCTGTCGTTCGATACGGCATGCAGGCTGTTTAGCCCGATTGCCGGTCTATACATTGTCTCCCGTCCTACCTGAGACGTCCCGTTACGAACAGCCGTCGTACACCTGCTCCAGCTGCGCATAGAACGCTTCTTTCTCGTCGTCGGGTCTCCCTTCGTGTGGGCAGTGCACGTTGATGATGCTGTAGTTGAAGAAACGGCCCTTAATCCTCAACTTGCACATCCTCGCGTTGATCGGCTGCCAACCGTGGTGCCACAGCTCTGATAGAAAGTAGCCGCTTGATGCCCGCTTTTCCATACCTTTTGTCCCGTCCAGCAAAGTTCCTGCAGTGCTACGACTTCGAAGTTGCGTGGTTGAAGTTCGTCATAGATTAACCTATCGCAGCCCGGGAAGCCGAGCGATTTGCAGTTCCATGTTCCGAGTTTCTAATCGTAGTCCTTATTTCGTCGCGTAGGTCTGTGTCGATTGTTCAGATTCGTATTTTTTCTTCAGTATTTGCAACTTTATGTTTTTTCCAGGGCGGCTTGTTGGGCCTGTTTCAACCTCCTGTCTCGCCGGGGGACCATCGTTCACAGCTCTGTTTAGAGTCCCACGCTGGCACTAGGACGGCGATCAGCCGCTCCTAACATGGAGAACAGACGCCGTTTTGAGCCGCACCTCCATGGTAAACAGACGCTCGGGTTTGGTGAAGCATTTCCCCTATCACCGTACTATGGTTACCGCGCCAGTGTTCCCGTCGCACCTCTTCACTTTGCTATTGCCGGACTGGCAACATTGCCCAGGCTACGCCACCCAGCTGTGTCCATGTTTTAGCTGGTAGTCGTTTGTTATCATATGACTCGGGGAGGCGTGAAGTAGGAACTTGTGAGGACCGCTCCTTCCAGGTTGTCAACTCACCGTTTTGTAGCCCAATGTTATTTGAATGGTATGAATGGTATAGCATAAGTGTTCTACTACTACTTTTATTTCAAAATTTGGCCAACCCAATTCTTCAGAGTAAACTTTGAAAAATATTTTAACTTTGGGTGAACTTTTAGCACACAAAATTTGAAAATTATATTGAACAATTTGCCTACGAGGAAAGTCCCATTCAATACCTTTCAAATGATCTAAAGAGAGCGAAAATTGGACGTAACATGACAGAGATATGAACATAACAAATTTGTCATGTTTTTTCGGGAGTGTATATATTGGCCAATGTCGTGTTTTCAACCCGGAGAGCAACAAGTCGTCCGTCCAAGCTCATCTCTTCATTGAAAAAGCGTATATACTCCTTCAGCGCTATTGCCGTCCCTCGCCTTTGATGATCCACATTTGCGACGATATTGTAGCCAGGAATGGATGCCATCGGATTTGCCACTAGTAGGTTTGTGAACCACTTCGCCACTAGCAGGAGGTTGTTGACCAGGAGTACTGGACAACGACCTGCTATCCGATGATTGTTTCGAACCCGATATGGGTATGATAGGGGCAGTGAGCGGTGGAAAATGTAATCCCGATTGTGTTTCGATCGGATTTGTTGCAGGTACCGGCATCAGCTGCTGCTGCTGCTTCTGCTTCTTCGGCGGCGAAGTTTTTGCCGGTATTGCTGCTGGCTGTTTCGTCAAAATAGGACAGAAACGTCGATTCTTCATCGATGAGACCCTCGACTCAAAACTCATTTGGCATCAAAAAAATTTAAATAATTCTTCAAAGTGTCAGAATTCTCAATTATAATTTCCTAAACGATTCTCTATTTTCCAGATGGAACAAATCCGACGCATCAACCGTCTCCTGCCGACCGATACCATCTTTCTGCGACCATTCCTGATGATTCCGGTCGCCAAGGATTCACCCTTCTATCCAACGGACCCGTCGGCCATCATCAGGCCCAGTGTCCTGTCGGTTCGGTCGGCGTCGATCGCCGGATGTCCGTCCAGTTCGTTGGCCTGTTCCACGCCATTGGATCCGGGTATCAGCGAGGAAAGCGCTATTTCGCCCGAAGAGGAAAGCCGGAAAAACATGGAAGAGTTCCTAGGCAAAATTGACTCGTCGATAGCTTCGACACGAAAGTACATTGCAGAGTCGCAGCGGAATAGTGAGTTCATCTCCAGCCAAAGCGACGATAATATTTTTAGTTCCGGTGCTAGTATGAACAGTAGTGGGTACTACTCGAAACCGAGGGCCTACTCGACGGCGTCCTCCTCGTCATCAATCTCTTCATATCAACAGTATCATTTCCATTCGTCGGGAGGCGGCGGTGCTAGTTCATCACATCACAAACGACAGAGCTCCTCTGGGAGTGCGGTTTCCGATACGAGTCAGCTGATCGTGATGACCCAAGGTAAACGGGTGCAAAGCTCCCTCCAAAAACTGGAAAAACAACAGGACGAACTATTCGAATTGTAGCAGCGACAACATCAATGGACCATGCGGTCGTCGTCCACGGAGGACGAAGAATCATCTTCATCGATAGAATTGAAAGTGCTGGTGGATTATCATCAACCGGAAGAGCATATTTTCGGTGGTGCTGCCCCCATTGGCAACCGTGCTAGCAGTTATGGCTATTATTACTATAGAAATCGTCCCTCTTATCGTCAGCTGGCGACAACGCTTGGATCTGAGTTCAAGTCGCGGATCAGCAATTTTCTCGCTTTCTTGATGCGCACAAGCGGCACCAATGAGCGACGTCAGTTGCAATATCATCGTAGTTATCACCACCGCAGCCACGAAGGAGAGTCAACCGAGGGAAAAAGTCCAATGCGACGGATATTGGACGACCGGAGCTTTAAAAATTACTGTAAGCTACCAAAGGCCAACGGGTAGAGGAGGAAACGGATGAGTAGGTAAGTAGACCATTTCCAACTGTATCCTAGAAGCGAGTCAAACAATTTAGGGACGAGAATATACACATAAGAATGTTACAGAAATCTAATATGATGGCACATTACACTTACCAACACTGATACAAAAAAAACTGATACATAATCGATGAGATTCATCCATAGAGCAATAACCCTCTGACGAAAAGGATAGTAAATTTGTTTTTTTTTTTTTTTCTTTATCGTAGTGTGTACCTATATTTATAAGAACAATACCTTATGCTTAAGCGTTATCTTCGTTGCTAACTATTCTCAAATTATGATTAGTATGTTTGCTGCACATTGCGGCAGTTTCGAAACTGTTTATAGCGTGGATTCCTTATTGCATCACATTCGAATGAATTTCGTTTTTTTTTTCTCTCGATTGGCCGGTGGTACGGTAAGCGTCACTAGCGCTACGATCAGTCTCAGCAGAGGTCGTTTGAATTTTCTGAGGCTGTAAATCTCTGGTCACATCTTGCTTCGGAAGGGAACTAATGCCGTTGGATTAGTGATGTTTTGTTGAAAATTTATTTTTATTGGAAAATCCGCCCTAAATAGAATAAAGGCAGCTTGCCAGTTTTTTGTTTGTTAAATTTTAATCTTCATCAATTTAGTTTAGCGATTGTTTCAAAATTAAGATGCTATTGTATTATCATTTTGTGATGCGCTGAGCTTTGGCAAAATGTAAAACATGAGTAGGTATATCAGTTCTTTCCAGACTACGTACCGTAAATTAAATTGCAATGAATAGAAAAATGCACCGCTGCTAGTGGCTCATGAAGGAGCTCTTTTTTCAAATACACTTACTTTTGAACGTCTTGCCACGAAATATCTTTTTCTATAACATATTTTTGGATCCACCAGACTTCTTTACTAGCAACATTAGAAAAATAAAACCATTCTACAAACCATCTTCCAGGCTTACCACACGTGATACTGACTAACCAAGTCAAACCCTTTACTAACTTACGTTTATATTAGAAATACTCAGAGGGAGAGATGGGCGGAGAGAATGTTTTGAAACAAATGAACTGCCAAAATCGGAGCCAACCGAACATTCCCATTAGAATTTGTCCGAAATTAAATTTGAGAGTATTGCAATCGAACAGAAATTCAATCATGTTTCGTGTGCTTCTCAAATTCAATTAAGTAGTTTTTGGAATCAAAAACAATATTCTGATTTTAGTTGGTTAATTAATGGCGCCAAGAAATGTGCAAAATATTGCGATGCAATCAATTCTTATTTTGCACGTAAATCGAATCAAAAATGAAAGTCATATGAAATGCTGGCTTCTAGCAAGTGTTGCAAGATAATATAGGTGCTGCCGAATTGTATTTTGTTTTCTCCACCTATCTCTCCCTCTGAGTATTTCTAGTTTGTATATAATATTTTTTTTAAAATATATTGCTGTTTATGAAGAACTCGAATAAACTATTGTATCCAAAAGTACAGTTTATTAAACCCCATAATAAACGGCATATTATTATTCAAAATGTCAAACGATTTTAGTTTTTGTTTCGAAGAAAAGAAATCTGCTGTTTTCAAATAGTGACCCTGCATAGTATTTTAAATTCACCCTTCTTACATAATTATTTTGGTGGAACTCCAATTGGTAATTTATGCCCAGTGGGTGGCGCCGAATATGATTAACTGAAACTACTTTGTTTCTTCTTCAAGGCTATTACGGTCTCAATGAATAACAGTGGTAGGCTCGAAGAAAACAAAGCTGATAGTAGGCGTATAGCACCCAATGGCCAAGAAAAAAGAACATGCATCTGCCAAAGCCCTGCGAGTGTTTCAACTTGATTCATGCCCGACATCTCATGTGAACATATCCTTCTAAATCCAGTGCACCTCGTAGATCAATAATCAAGAGTAATTGCTTGAACTGGATACACACTCGATGGTCAATATAGCAGCACACACAAATTCTATTATCGGAACACACATGTGTAGACCGCGCAGAACAATGAAATAACCAATGAGCGAAGCAAGCAAAACCAAAATGTGGATGTTGATCCAACCACACAAAAAAAAACACAAAATAAAAGTTGTTGCCTTCAGTGTTAGAAATATGAAAACATTAATATAGATTAGCGATACATCGGATAAAAATCACACGTTATTGGTTCTCTCATCATACAACATTTCACGTCTCTATCGTAATCGCATTATCGAAAATAACATAATTTTATCCACCTTCTTTCAATCTTAAAAACAAAAATGCTATTGATGTCAATTCCCCCTATTTATGCCCTTCATAATACGTATCCAAAACCGCACCTGATTTTAGAAGTTAAGTATATAGGAACTGTAAGCAAACAATCGAAATTGTGATACTTATAAGTTACTCAAGGTATTCATGAATCCTATTCGTCCCTCATAAAATGGCAATTCCTTACTCAGATCTAAGTTGTTGTGCTTTCTCCGTAAATTCTTCGGACACATGGTGCAATTTAAATTTATATAATCTTTCGTCAAATGAAACAACACAAACATACAACAACAACTTACAGCAGGAACAAAAAAAAATACAAAATGTCGAACTCAATATATAACCAAGCTTGACCCACAAAAATAGAAAGAGTCAACCTCTCGAAATAGAAGTAGGAAAATAGAAAACAATAACCTGAATATTTACATTATCTTTTCATCCAATAACTGGGGTTTGAGGCTTGTGTTGGTGCATCATTTATCTATCTAATCTGGGAAGAAGAAGGAAAACCGTAAAGGTTGGAGATTTTGAAATGAAACGGGAGCTGTTAATCAACAATAGTGAAACGAATGGCCCAACCAAAAATGTGTAGCTAAAATAATAAATCGAGCAGATAGCGTTTATAGATAGTTTGCATACATGCGAAATAATGATAGATGTTACATCAGTACAGTGGTGTGCACCGAGAGCGGATTGATCTGTTTTATGAAAGGTTTGTGTAAATCAGTGTACATACGTCTAGTGAGTGGAAATCTATTAATATACACAAATAAAATATATATGAACCGATACAACAAACTTAAGACACCGAACATTAGAGTTTGAAAAATGGGAAAGAAAGAAACTTCCTTGAAGGTACCTAAAAGATGTTTACAATATTTCTTGAGCTACGAAACTTGTTAAGTTAAATTTAAAAATATAGGTAGGACTACGTCTTTAATTTCTATACTGAGGGTACACTTTGTGAAAACCTAAAATGGAACTGGATCAATTTCAATAATTTTATCACCAATCGATCAGAAATATTTCTACGCATCTATAGCAATGCTTCCGACTGATGCTTTTCAACAAGAAACTATTGAAAAAGTTGTAATGTCACGCATTATCCAATGTACAAATACAAAGTGATAATTTTATCACTGTTTTCATGAAATAAACGTTCTTCCCTAACACAGTCGTCATAATCGAGTACCACTTGGTTGCACATATTTCTGCTTTAACCTGAAAAGATATAAAACAGCGCTGCTGTCTAGCCTCAACTCATGATCAGTGATTCTCTGCTGGATCGTCAAGCAGCACAGTTCGGTTATTGCTCGCTCTGTCGAGTTGTTCGAAAGTTTCTAGTTTGTTCCAAACGTTCGCAGTTCAATCGCGTCGTTAGTAGTGTCGGTCGCTTCGTGTGATTGGAAGACAGCGCTCCCGTTGCTGGCTCCGAGAGAAAGCGGAGAAGAAGAACAGCGTCGAGTGTAGCTTGAGTGTACGCTACTCTTCCGACCGATGTTGGGAATACCACCTCAGCCACGGTGAAGCGAATCAAGAAGAGGAAGAAAAATCAGGGCCAGTCCGATGCTAAGAGGAAGAGGAGACAACTGGCTTCTTACTCTTTTATCTCTATCTCTATCTGTATCTATCTCTATCTTACGCACTACAAATCAGCCAATCACGAGCTGGTTCGCGTTTGACAGAAAAGTGGTTCGTTTTCTCCCCCGTATTGTCTCCTCTTCTCTTAGGTCCGATGGTACGAGTGGACGTGACGATGCTACCACGACAAACGTCAGCGTCATCGGTGATTTCGGCGACGCCGTCGACAATGAGAATTCTGCCGGCCCGAATGGGGCAAAAATAAAGCTTCCTCCACTGGTGGTGAAGAAAGTGCCTCTCAACACCCTCATTGACGATTTAACATCGCTGGGCGTCACAGCTGAGTTTAAGCTCGGCAGGATCGGCACCAAGGTGATGCTCCATACGAATGTGGAGTACGAGGTGGCCGTAAAATATTTGAAGGATTCCAAGGCGGAATTCTTCACGCATGACATCCCCGGTGAGAAGCCCTTCAAGGTGATCGAAGCTGAAATCAAGGAACGGTACAAGTGTAGTAGCCGTACTACTCTTCCTTAATTCCCATGTAAAGTAGCATCCAATAATGGGCACATGACTAACATGTGTCAAAACCCAACAATATAGATTCATACTTCCAATCGCCCCAATCGCTGTCGTTCGGATGACAGAAAACTTGAAGACGTACCCGGATTGCCTTTTCCCGGTGCACTTCCAGAAAGGGACGGTGGCGCTCAATGCGCTGCAAGCCATCCGCTCGATCTACTCCATCATCGTACGGTGGGAGCCATACCGTGGCGGCCATCGTAACGTAACGCAGTGCCAGCGGTGCCTCAATTTTGAACACGGTACCCGCAACTGCAACATCAAGCCACGTTGCAGCAACTGCGCTCATGAACACGCCATGCGAATGGAGCCGTGGCGTTAAAATGCATGGTGGTGCACATCAAGGTTCCGACTGACAGTGCTCCAAACGCGAGGACGCATCCGAAAGCAGCTGGCAAGCAACAATCAACCAGGACGCAAGAAGGACAAAACCCCAGCATTCAGGACGGAGGATTTCCCGCCTCTTCGTGCTCCCCAGCAAAGACAAGCAAATTCGTGGGTGCAACCCGCCTCCCCTCAAGAAGCTTTCGGTGATTCTGCTGGACATAGATCACCACCCTCCCTGGATTCTGGAGACAATCACCAGCGCTAAACAACAACCCCAATCAGTTCTCAGTAGATGAACTGATGGAAATCTTCGCCAACATGACCGGTGCTCTTCGTAAGTGCCACAATAAGCCCGAGTAGATCCAAGTCCTCGGTAAGTTCATCATCCAGTTTGGCGTCTAAACCGCTAACTATCATCACCTGGAATGCTTGCTCGGTAAGAGCTAAACAGATTGAGCTTACCGACTTCCTCCGCAAGCACAGCATCGACGTGGGCCTTCAAACCGAGACCCATCTAAAGTCCGGCGACAGCTTCTGTTTGCCTGACCACAACATTATTCGGCTTGATCGCACCAGCTCCAGGGGGGGGGGGGGTGTTGCGGTCGTCGTCAAGAAAAGGATAAAATACCACATCTGTCCCATATCCGCACCTCTATCATCAAGGCCCTTGGTGTGGAGGTGGAGTCGTCAACTGGATACGTCCAGTTCATCGCCGTCTACTTCCCTCGACAGTGTGCCACCAGCAGTTGACTAGCGGCTAAATTCAAGAAAGACCTGTCCACCATCACCCGTACCGGTTCCCGCTTCGTAGTTGGAGGAGATCTAAACGCTCGCCATGAAGCCAGAATGGTCGTCTGCTGTTCGACCACTCACAGCATGGGCTGTACTCCGTTTGGTTTTCGGATGAGCCAACATTTATCTCACCGGCGGGCAACCCATCGACGCTAGACCTGTTCCTGACAAATACCGGCTTGTCCAAGCCTTGAACGAACTCAGCTCCGACCACCAACCGGTGGTGGCTGAACTGGGCTACAACGTGGATCCTTCTCCAAGCCTGCGCAAGGACTACCATCGCGTAAACTGGGCCCAGTTTGGGCGGGTGGTAGACAGACACATCATCGACAACCCGCCGCTTGACACCGTGGAAGACATCGACCGAGCGTTGGAGGGACTCCACCAAGCCATAACCGTGGCTGGCAAGGTGAGGTGTGCGTCCGACGAGTTTCTGTGAGGAGTAAGTTTATTGCCATTGATTCCCGCGCCCAACTCTTGATTCGCTTGAGGAATGTTCGTAGACACCAGTTCCAAAGAACCGGAGATCTAGCGAGGAAACGTGAAATGGCCGATCTGAACAAGGAGATTGCTTCCAGAGTGGTCTCACTCCGGAACGAAAGTTTCGGGTGGCTCGTCCAGAATCTGGACGACCGCTCAACGTTGCCAAGGTCCTTAAAACGAACTCCAAACCCATTCCACCACTCAAAGATGAATATGATGACGATCGGCTCATAATCACCCCTCAGGAGAAAGCAAATGCGATTGGTGAGCATATTGCCAAATCGCACTTGTTTAGCTTCAACATCCAAAGTCCGCTCGAAGTTCAGGTTGAGCAATGCGTACTCAACCTTGATTCCTCCCGTTGTGCTATCCCTCCGGAGGATAGAATCACAGTGGAAAAGATTTGCTCAGCGCTGAAATGCACCAAAACCATGAAGGCCCCCGGGTTCGACGGAAGTTGAAAAATCTCAGCATCAAGGTTCTTTCTCTGCTGGCTGCTGTCTTCAACAGATGCTTGGAACTGCACTACTTTCCAAGCATCTGGAAGGTAGCGAAAATCATACCTATCCGCAAACCCGAGAAGGACCCAACGCTAGCTTCAAGCTACAGACCAATCAGCCGAAAGGAGCACTGAGCAAATTGTTCGAGAAACTTATTCTCAATCGTTTGCTCGTTTGTCGAGGAACACAACATTCTCCTACCGGATCAGTTCGGGTTCAGGAAGGGGCACTCCTCCAATCGCCAGCTAGTACGGGTGATGAATAACATCCAAAGTAATAAAGCTGTATCCAAGTCCACAGCTATGGCCTTGCTAGACCTTGAAAAGGCGTTTGAAAATGTTTGACATGACGGACTTGTGCTTTGTAACTTCAACTTCCCATTACATCTGGCTAAAATCACCCGTAACTATCTGCAGCAAAGGTCGTTTAAGATATCGTTGAATGGTTGTCTTTCCGACACGTTTTCCATCCCAGCAGGAGTCCCGCAAGGCAGTCTGCTGGGACCCTTGCTTTACAGCATTTACACTTCCGACATTCCTCCCCTTGGAGACGGTTGTGTGTTTTTCCTGTTCGCAGATGATACCGCAATAGCCGTCAAAGGAAGGATGCCTCGCGAAATAACGAACAAGCTCCAACGATGCCTTGACGCCTTTGCTGATTATGCCACCACGTGGAAAATCAAAATCAATGCCCCAAAACATCCTCCATCGGAAATCGCCCAAACTGAAACCGGCTCCATATTGTACTGTAATCATGGATGGCACAAGGGTTGAGTGGTCTGCCGAAGTAACCTATCTCGGGATGTTGTTTGATGAAAAGCTCCTCTTCCGTTCGCATGTAGAGAAAACTATAGTCAAGTGTTCTGCCTTGGTTAGATATCTGTATCCGCTGATTTGCCGCAGATCCCGCCTCTCAAGGGTGAATAAACTGGCTGTCTACAAACAAATTATAGCACCTGCGATCCTACGCAGCTCCGGTGTGGGAATCATTTGCACAGACTCACAGGAACAAAATCCAGGTCGCTCAGAACAGAGTGCTTAGGATGATCCTTGATCGTCCCTTTGACACAAGAATTTTAGACTTCCTCCAAGAAGTGAACGTTCCAAAGTTATATTTCAAAATTGATGACATTAAGACTAGGTTTGTGCAGAAATGCAATACATCAGAACATGCTTTGATAAGCAATTTGTGTATAGTAGTTATAGGTTAGTTGTAGTTGTAAATAGTAGTTATAAGTAGACAGAGATCGATTAGGATCATAGCGGGAGTTCCACAAGGCTCCATCCTTGGTCCAACGCTCTGGAACGGGATGTACAACGGCGTGCTAACGTTAAAGCTGCCCAAAGGAGTTGATATCGTTGGCTTTGCGGATGACGTCGTCTTGACGGTAACAAGAGGTGGAAATGTTGGCAACCAAGGCGATCGACATGATTGGTAACTGAATGCAAGGAGCAAAGCTGTAGATAGCCCATCAAAAAACGGAAGTGCTATTGGTCAGTAAATGTAAAGCGGTGCACAAATCACCGCCATAGGCTCGAAGCGTGTGTTATGAAATACCTGGGAATGATAATCGATGATCGGCTAAACATCAACAGCCACGTCAAATATGCCTGCGAGAAGGCTTCAAAAGCACTCAACCATGCGAGTCGTGAGTGCGTACAGAACCTCGTCGGAAGCAGTATACGTTATCACCGGAATGATCCTTATCAGCATCACCATGGTGGAGAGAAGCCGGAAGAGTACGAAAAGTGATGAGATCGGAGTCGTTAGCTTAGTGGTAACAGGAGTGGAACACGGTGGAGAACGGTAGATGGACACATAGACTAATACCGATTCTTTCGACCTGGGTGAACATGAAACGCGGTGAAGTCAATTTCCACCTAATGCAGGAAATACCTGCATCGGTTCGGACACGCAGCGTCACCCCTCTGTCCGGAGTGTGCATAAAATGCCGGAGCATGTGGTCTTCGACTGTCCAAGGTTTGAGCCAGAGCGAAGGGAGATGCCCGTTCTTAACGTGGAGAATGTCGTCTATGAAATGTGTCGAGAGGAGGGCAATTGGAATGCCGTCAACAGAGCAGTCCCGCAGGTCATGTCAGAACTGCTGCGTTAATGGAGATAGCAACGCCAGCTAGCGCTGAGAGTATGACAAGTGCATGAGCACAACAATTTTGTTATTTTTTAAAAGTTCCCAATTGTAAGCATTATTAATATAAAACTAATTACCCTACCCCCATCAAATATTTATATTTTCTACATTTGATCCGTTAATTCTTACGTAAGATATTGATGAGACCCCTTTGCCTCCCAGATAAGAAAACTAAACCGCTCGACACAGTGATTAATTGAAGATGATACATCCTGTGATCCATATATGTATATCATCCATTAAAATTATGTTCCTTTACAGTGGATCGTTGCTTTTCTCATTTTGCGGTTTAAATTAATTACTAAAAAAAACATGATTATTAATTAAATGTGTAGTTGAAGATGGTAATTTCAAATAACAGACTAGAGTGGTAATTTTTATACGATAGATGAGGAGATGAAAGTATAGAGTTGATAATTCCGTTAGAGTACGGCAGTGTGAAATTATATATATAGAGAGTAGAAAGCGAGCAAGGACAACTTTTATGAAGGTACAAATCGGTTTGATCGTCTCTCTTTACCAAACTCCCCCGTTGGAGAGGGACGGTGAGGGGTATCTCCCCCTCCCCCGCCACCATTGACGATAGAACTGTTTCAAACACATCGTCGGTACATGAGCGAGTCGGTGATCATCTCTTTTTGCCAGTGGTGGCGGGGGGGGGGATACCCCTCACCATCCCTCTCCAACGGGGGAGTTTGGTAAAGGGAGATGATCAAACCGATTTGTATTTTCATAAAAGTTGTCCTTGCTCGCTTTCTACACGCTATTTCAAAACTACCCAAATTTGGGTAGAGTCCACCCAGATCCGTCAAAACTGAACCTACCCAAAAATGGGTAAACTGTGTTGGGAGTGACAAGTTGACAAATGAACAACATTGACATCAATCCGATCGACTTTTTTCATTTGTCAACTTGTCACTCCCAACACAGTTTACCCATTTTTGGGTAGGTTCAGTTTTGACGGATCTGGGTAGATCCAACCCAAATTTGGGTAGTTTTGAAAAAGCGTGTACTCTAAATATATATAATTTCACACTGCCGTACTCTAACGGAACTATCAATTCTATACTTTGAGGAGATGCATCTATCGTATAAAAATTACCACTCTAGTCTGTTATTTGAAATTAGCATCAAATCGTTGACTTCACGCAGAAGTAATATAAAACAAATAGTTAAAGTATTAAATGTGATTGACTTGTAATTTATTGTAATCAAATATGCAAAGGAGGACTTTACCTTTGACAATCTAGATTGTATCGTCTCAAATTAGTGCCTCGCAATAAAACTCAATATATTGTTCTTTTTTATTAAGTTGAATTAATAAATCTATAGAAAACAAATCACATTTAAATCTCTGTCATATATAACCTCTCAATTTTCTGTTCGTTTAGTAGGATATTCGCCCTCGTTACGTCCACCATATCTCGGTATTCTTTTATGTTGGTCTCAATTTGCGCTAACTGGTGCTTCAATGGCTCGATTGCATTTTCGTTTACGCTGGAAAAGGAGAGCTTATTATTTCTAGTTACTTCATTTTCAACTAGATCAATTACCTTCGTTCCTTGTTCAGATCGACAATTGCTAGCGAGTACATCTGCTGCCAGTTGATCAATTCCCGCTCCATGGAATCCATATCTTCCTGAATGAAATCCATTAGCTTCCCCAGGGGATTCACCGATCGTGTCAATTTTTGGATTGACTCCCTTAAGGTTTCCATCTGTTTCACAGAGGATTGTCGTTGACTAGCGCTCCATTCCTATGAACCAAGTATTACTTAATAGTATTTTACACTGTGTAATTACCCACTTAAATGCACTTACAACATCCACTTTCTTAGAGACCTCCGGGTTCACTTCTGCCCCTGCTATGTTCGAGAACTCTTTCTGCGTCTCAAGGATCTGCTGAACTAGATGACCTTGTTCCTGCTCTTCCTTCGCCTCAGCAAGATCCGGTTGCGTTCCACTGTACACATCACCCACCTGAGTTGGATCTTCGATAACGATTAGATTTTCACCATCATCGTCCAATAATTCATTGTTGAACACTTCCATTTTAACGTTGATCTCACCCAACTTCGTTGTCTCGTTTGGCTGTAGGACTATCTCAACGTTTTTCTCTTTTCGTCGAGGAGCTCCAGGTCTTGCCGAAGGCGGTCGAACACTCGGTGGCCGTAGACTAGTTCTCGGTCTCATAACGCTGTCTACCGATTGTTGTCGATTCATCGGTGGTTTTGCGGATATCCTCTCGCTAGCAATTGGCTCGATTGGATCCGAATCATGTCTGCTAATGGGCTCTCCCATGATAACACTATTTTGTCGGCTTGGACCTTGGACTTCTAGTCCATTGTATTGGTTCAAGTCACCGAGAGCATTGTTTTCACTTGCAGTCAAACTCCCTTGTTTTTTCAGTGATGATCTCCGGCTGGAGTTTTTCTCAGCCCGCCGTAATTCTGCTTCTTCGTCTATCACGGCGATCATCTCATCCTCGGCAGGAGTAGTAGGCTTTTTACCATTCATTTCCAAAACTTCTTGAGCCTCCTTCAGTGAATCTTTACTATCGTTTTCAATGCTCGATTCTGCAATGTTGTGCAACTGTTGTTTTGCATTCGCCGCTGTTGGTTCTTCCTTGATCGAATCTGATCGCTTCAAACTTTTCTCCTTTTCTTTCGATCTTTGCTTCTCCAGCTTTTTTCGATCACTTGTCGGTTTGGCATCAACTTTGCTGGCCTTTGGTTTCTCTGTTTTAATGGTGCTTGAAGTTTTGTCTTTTTCCTTACTTTTGCTAGTTTTGTCGGACTTTTCCTTCTTAGTTTTTGACTCATCTTTCACTGCATCACTACTTCGCTTTGTTCGCTCTTTCTCTTTTGGTTTTGATTTATCCTTTTCTTTTTCCTTATCCTTTGTCTTCTCCTTTTCCTTCATCTTATCCTTCTCTTTGTCGTTGCTTTTCTTCTCGTCCTTTTTCTTTTCTTCCTTTTTATCTTCTTTGTTCTTCGCACCATTCGTGACCACCGTTTCATTATTTGCGTTTCCGGTCCCACTAGCCGTTCCTTGTTTGGTGTAGGCTTGCACAGCACTTGTGCTGTCTAGCTTCTTGTCGAGTGCGTAGCCAATCGCTTGCAATAGTTCATTCGTCTTATCCGGCTCGAGACCGGCAACGACCTTCGAAGGGCGAATTTTCAACTCTTGCCCGGTAACGGATTCTGAAAATGGGAAATGGAACGATTATTGCTCTGATTGACCACCACAGGCTTGTCTTGCGCTCTTTACGTTTATTTTTTGCTCTTTGGACTGGTTGGTTTCTTACATTCTCTGTTAGCTTTAGGTAAAAGTTGTAGTTAGGGGCTGTTCGTAAACTTTTTTTTTACTTTGTTATAGTGATGGTTAGCTATGGGCAGGTTCATCACTTAGTCGAGGTCTGTTCATAAACTACATAGGCCGTTTTGGAGAGGTTGAGATGGGAGTTGAGTATACAGGTGGTGTAAATTTGTGGACTTTCCCTCTTCCCAACTCATCCTGCATAGTCTACGTGGTTTATGAACAGCCTCTTATTTTTTATATGGTAACCATTCATTGAATTTACATATAGTGTGTCAATCGCAATGATACCAACAATCAATACGAAACTAACGATTTTAAATTGGCACACTACTTGACTAGCCTATTTGTCCCAAGCAAATCGATTACGTGCCCCATTCTAGTCGAAATTCTAGTACTACACTATGTTTGTTTTGATTCGCTATGAAAGTTTGACAGATAACATCAGGGGTTAGTGGATTTTCCTATGTTTCGAGGGGTGAATCGATTAACTTGGGACTGAAGATAGTACCAGAGCTGAGCCAAAAAGTTGAGCACGTTTCTTCGGGACCTACTAGTCTTAGAGTTACCTCTGGTACTCTCTTCGGTCCCAAGCTTATCGATGCACCCCTTAAAACAAAGGAAAATCCATGAGCCCCTGATTATATCTGTCAAACTTTCATAGCGAATCAAAACAAACATAGTGTAGTACTAGAATTTCGACTGGAATGGGGTACGTTAATCGATTTGCTTGGGACAAATAGGCTAGTCGTGTTGCCAAAAACAAGAATGTTAAATCGAAGAACACGGTTTATGAATCAAAGTTTTCAGACATAACATGAACATGAAATTGCAAAGAGCAAATATACACAAAGTGTAGGGCTAGCCTGTATGTGATACAGTACAGTATTGACCCGATTTTGTCAGCTTCCTTTATGAAAATCTTTTCTTATACTCTACAAAACCCATGCGCTTTTTCAGGTGTTTTATTGTACCAACATATATACATACATACATACATTTATGTGTACTACATCACATTTAAGATAAGACATAATCAACAATAGTACGCCACAATACTCGGTTTGCGGCTGCAGCTCTCCATCCTCGGTCATGCCCAATGCTCGCTAGATCACGCTCTACCTCGTCCGCCCATCAAGCTCTCTGCGCTCCACGCCTTCTTGTGCCAACCGGATCAGTAGCGAACACCAACTTTGCAGGGTTGTTGTCCGGCATTCTTGCACATGCCCTGCCCACAGCATCCTTCCGGCTTTGGCCACCTTCTGGATGCTGGGTTCGCCGTAGAGTGCAGCGAGCTCGTGGTTCATTCTTCGCCGCCACTCACCGTTCTCCTGCACACCGCCGAAGATCGTTCTTAGCACACGTCGCTCGAAAACTCCGAATGCTTGCCGGTCCTCCTCGAACATAGTCCATGTCTCGCGTCCATAGAGGACCACCGGTCTTATTAGCGTTCTGTACATGGTACATTTGGTGCGGAGGGGGGGAATCTTTTTTAACCGTAGTTTCTTCGGGAGCCCGTAGTAGGCACGACTTCCACTGATGATGCGCCTTCGTATGTCACGACTCACATTGTTGTCAGCCGTCAGTAAGGATCCAAGGTAAACGAATTCCTCCACTACCTACCTAATGTCTATCGTGACATTACTTCCTAGGCGAATCCTGTCATGTTTGGTTCCGCCTACTAGCTTTGTTTTTGACGCACTCACCACCAGTCCAACCTTTGCTGCTTCGTATTTCAGGCGGGTGTATAGTTCTGCCACCGTTCCAAATGTTCTTGCGATAATGTCCATGTCGTCCGCAAAGAACAAATTGACCGGATTTCGTGAAAATCGTACCCCGGCTGTTGAGCCCGGCTCGTCGCATTACACCTTCTAGAGCGATGTTGAAGAGTAGGCATGAGAGTCCGTCACCTTGTAGCAGTCCCCGGCGAAATTCGAATGAACTGGATAGTTCACCCGAAACCCTTACGCAATTTTGCACACCGTCCATCGTTGCTATGATCAGTCTGATCAGCTTCCCAGGAAAGCCGTTCTCGTCCATGATTTTCCATAGCTCTGTGCGGTCGATACTATCGTATGCCGCCTTTAAAGTCGATGAACAAATGATGCGTTGGGACCTGGTATTCACGGCATTTCTGGCAGGGTTACTTCCACTCACTTGCTATAAAAAATGTTTTTCAGAATTATGAAATCATTAGATCTTATAATGTTAATTAGTACTTGTAAGTTACAAGAAGAGGTCGTGAAGTATGTGTTTGACACATACAATCTGTCATTATTGCTTTCAGTGCGTCACAATCAGCGATTATATGATTCGTGAGCGCTCACGAATCATAAGATCGCTGATTGTGACACTCTGAAAGCGAAATTGACCAGTTTTATGATAGTTGAAGATGCTAATTTCAAATAACAGACTGTAGTGGTAATTTTTATACGATAGATGGAGTAGATGAAAGCATAGAGTTGATAGTTCCGTTAGAGTACGGCAGTGTGAAGATTGTATATAGATATTAGAATAGCGAACTAGGACAACTTTTTAGGAAGGTACAAATCGGTTTTTTCATCTCTCTTTACCAAACTCCCCCTTTGGAGAGGGATGGTGAGGGGTGTCCCCCCCCCCCCGCCACCACTGGCAAAAAGAGATGAAAACCGACCCGTTCAAGTACCAACTGTGTGTTTGAAACAGTTCTACCGATTTTTACCGCACTTCAATTGTTATTTGAAGGAAGGCATCCAGTCGTAGGTTTGGAAATTGCAACTATTGTTTACCCCTACCACGATATGTGCTCCTGTCATCGTCGACTTGACGATCTCGAGGGGACACGGGTGGGGTAGGTGTTGCTACTGTACCTTTCGACCATTGACAGTAATTGATGGTATGCTCCCATCCAGAGTTATGTACTTTGACTATATTGACTTTTGCCAGTGGTGGCGGGGGGGGACACCCCTCACCATCCCTCTCCAAAGGGGGAGTTTGGTAAAGAGAGATGAAAAAACCGATTTGTACCTTCCTAAAAAGTTGTCCTAGTTCGCTATTCTAATATCTATATACAATCTTCACACTGCCGTACTCTAACGGAACTATCAACTCTATGCTTTCATCTACTCCATCTATCGTATAAAAATTACCACTACAGTCTGTTATTTGAAATTAGCATCTTCAACTATGTAAATCGTTGACTTCACGTAGAAGTAATACTAAAAACATATAGTCAAAGTGCAGTTTTATGAGTCAAACACATACTTTACACCCTCTTCTTGTTACTTACAAGTACAACATATCATTATAAGATCTAATGATTTCATAACTCCGAAAAACCATTTTTTATAGCAAGTGAGTGGAAGCAACCCTGATTTCTGGAGGATTCGCCGTACGGTGAAGATCTGGTCCGTTGTCGATCGGCCGTCGGTGAAGCCGGCTTGATAACTTCCCACGAACTCGGTCATTTTAGGTGATAGACGACGGAAGATGATCTAGGATAGCACTTTGTAGGCGGCATTCAAAATGGTGATCGCTCTGAAGTTCTCACATTCCAAATGGTCGCCTTTCTTGTGAATGGGGCAGATTACCCCCTCCTTCCTCTCCTCCGGTAGCTGTTCTGTTTCCCAGATCCTGACTATCATCCGGTGCAGGCGGGTGGCCTACTTTTCTGGGCCCATCTTGATGAGTTCGGCTGCGATACCATCCTTACCAGTTGCTTTGTTGTTTTTGAGCTGCTGAATGGCATCTTTAACTTCCCTCAGCGTGGAGGTTGGGTCAGTTCCTTCCTCTGCTGCACTGACGTAGTCGTTTCCTCCATTGCGCTGGTCTCCCGTGCCTACGTTCTCCTCGCCATTCAGGTGCGCATCGAAGTGCTGCTTCCACCTTTCAATCACCTCACGTCCGTCCGTCAAGAGGCTCCCGTCCTTATCCTTGCACATTTCGGCACGTGGCACGAAGCAGCTGCGGGATGCGTTGAGCTTCTGGTAGAACTTCCGTGTTTCTTGGGAACGGCAAAGCAGTTCCATTTTCTCGCACTTCGCTTCTTCCAGGCGGCGTTTTTTCTCGCGAAAGATGCGGATCTGGTGTTTCCGAGGGGGGCGACAAATCTAAATCTCAATTCTAGATGCTCAACAATTCTCACATTAGCGAATCAATCTTCGAAAAATCTTCTTTCATTTCTCCCATCTACTTGCATCGCGCATCATCTTTTTGCAAGAAATCTTCAGAATCGTCATCAATCTTCTTTCTATCTACTCAGCGTGCGCGCAGCTAACCACAGCAAAACACATTTTTTCCTGTATCGTAGATAGAGTCGCCCCCCTCGGCTGTTTCCGCTTCTGTTTATACCGTTCCACGTTCTGTCGGGTTCCATGCTGCAGCATTACCATAGAGGTAACTCTAAGACCACTGGGTCCCGAAGAAAATCATTATTATTTTTGGCTCACTCAGTACCAGAACAACGGTCCCAAGCAGTCCCAAGCTATTTCCCTCACCGCTGCATGTTCTGCATGAATCCACACACCCCTGATGTTATCTGTCAAACTTTCATAGCGAATCAAAACAAACATAGTGTAGTAATAGAATTTCAACTAGAATAGGGTACGTTAATCGTTTGCTTGGGACCAATAGGCTACTAAAGTGGTGAGCCAATTTAAAATCGTTAGTTTCGTATTGATTGTTGGCATTACCGCCCGCGCTGCGTTTTTCTCCTCCAAAATCGCTCTGCACTCCTCGTCGAACCATTCATTCCGTCGACTTCTTTCCACATACCCGATGGTGCTCTCGGCTGCATCGGTGATGACTGCTTTTACTGTACTCCAGCAGACCTCTAGAAGGGGCATATCGAGCTCGCCCACCTCTGGCAACGCTGCCTCAAGATTCTGCGCGTATGCTAAGGCGACATCCGGTTGCTTCAGTCGCTCTAGGTTGTACCGTGGCGGGCGTCGGTACCGTACATTGTTGATGACGGGAAGTTTTGGGCGCAGTTTGACCATCACCAGGTAGTGGTAAGAGTCAATGTTAGCGCCACGATAGGTCTTGACGTCGATAATGTCGGAGAAGTGCCGTCTATCAATCAGAACGTGGTCGATTTGCGATTCCGTCTGCTGTGGTGATCTCCAGATGTAACGATAAGGGAGGCTGTGTTGGAAAAAGGTGCTGCGTATGGCCATGTTCTTGGAGGCGGCGAAATCGATTAGTCGTAGGCCGTTCCCGTTCGTCAGCTGGTGGGCGCTGAACTTTCCAATCGTCGGTCTGAATTCCTCCTCCTGGCCTACCTGAGCGTTTAGGTCTCCTATGATGATCTTGACGTCGTGGCTTGGACAGCGATCGTACTCGCGGTCGAGCTGTGCGTAAAATGCGTCCTCGTCATTATCAGTGCTTCCGGAGTGAGGGCTGTGCCCGTTGATTATACTAAAGTTGAAGAATCGGCCCTTGATCCTCAACCTGCACATTCTTTTGTCGATCACGATGAAAGCTGTGCCCAGCTCGCGTGTGTTGCCGCAACTCTGGTAGATGGTATGATTACCTCTAAACGTTCGCACCATAGATCCTGTCCAACACACCTCCTACGATGCCGAATCCGCGGTCCTTCAGTAGATTGGCAAGTATTCGGGTGCTCCCGATGAAATTGAGCGATCGACAGTTCCACGTGCCGAGTTTCCAATCGCAAGCCCTATTTCGTCGCTGGGGTCATTGCCGTTGGTCTCGGTTCGTATTTCCAATTTATTGCACCAAAGTATACCTTAAACATCCGTTTTGAAGATGAATGAGAAATATTTGGAATGACGATAGTGTGAAATAAAGATAAAAGCGAAGAAAACAAATCAATTGATATGATGTCTTCGATAAAAGTCTGATGCATGGAGCGGCTAGCAACATCAGGTCATTATTTACTGTATTTCCATTGGTCGCGACACTTACCTACTTACTTGTCAGGTCGATTATTAATGGTGCTTATATGGTTCCATGCGTTGAATACCCAAGAGTGTGGAATCAAGAAATCAATAAAAAACCCAACTATATCAGTTTAGGTGTAGGGTAGATGTACCGATTATGTCTATATGTTTCTATTGTGGTATGTTCCAATTATAGCCTACACACTTAGAAATTATTACCGACTTTGGTAATTTTTTACCGAACTTTCAACAGCTTTCAAAAGCTGATTCACAAAATTTTAATTTCAAAACACTGTCAGCCTTGTTTAAATAATCGAGTCTTGCCATTGTGGTGAAGTTTTCTTTGTTTTGAAGCATAAAAACTAATGAATGAAAATACCTGATTTTTACCAAACAGTGTTCAGCTGTTGAAAGTTCGGTAAAAATGACCGAAGTCGATAATCATTTCTGAGTGTGTATGGAAATCCCACATGTCATAATAGGAACATACCATAATAGAAACGTACACACTTATTTTTTGCCGATATTCCAACAGCCGAGTACTTCTGAAATTTATTTTACTGGGATTCAGTAAAACAATTGCCGAGACAAACAGATATTTTGCAGAGATATCAGCAAAAGTAAATGCCGAGGCTATACATTATAGAGGCTGTTCATAAACCACGTAGATATTGCTGATTGCATCTGAAACTGGACTATCCCAAAAATGCAAAAAAGTGTGATAAAAGTGCACGTTTCCGTCAAATCGTTTTGATGTCTTCGGAGCACTTATTGCTTGCATCATAAGGAATAAGTGCACTGAAGACAGCAAGACGATTAGACGTAAACTTGCAATTTTATCACGTTTTTTAATAAGTGAAAACGCGCTTATTAGTCCAATTTGGTGTGAAATGCGCAATACTGGAGGAGGGAGTAGAGATTGCCTGCCCATACAAATTAAAAAAAATGTATAAACGATAGTCTACGCGGGGAAGGGAGTCTAAAATTTATCAAAATCAATCTACGTAGTTTAATAATAGCCCCATATGATATAATAATTGCAAATGCCGAGCAACTTAAAAAGCAAAAATTGGCTCATGCAGCTAATTTTGCATATACTGTGCTGTACTGTAGCTAAAATTGTTTATTGAGTGGTGCTACATTTTTCAGTGTTTTTCCAAATAAAAATATAATAACTCAATACATAATGTTCCTTTAATAAATCGTCCGCAGATAATAGAAACCATAACTTTTGCAAACATAAGATACACACACAAAACTTCCCATTATTCTAGATTACAGAGTAAATGACGGCTTCGCCAATACCTTTAACTGTTATCGTCAGGGGATACAAGTAGTACTTGCTCGTTGAATTTAATTTTTGCATGAGGATGCATCATGTGAAATTTATCGCCAAGGACTATGTCGATAATAGGTAATTGCCGAAGCCGTCATTTACCCTACATAAAAGAAGCATCCTACTGCGTATTACTTCGACCCTATTAGAAAAGTTTACAATATTCATCCACGTGTAGTCCACGGTCGCCATGTCAACCCACCAGCCACCGTAATATACCCACGACAACCAAACACACTTCGTTATGAATGAGTAAATAAACCACGATGCAAAGCGTGAAGATACTATACTCGAAAGACTATACATGTACACACTCACTAGTAACATCAATTAACTTCTGCAGGTAGGCAATCTTTGCATCTCGATCCTTGATGTTATCTGAAACCAGTTCTTCCGACGTGAATAAACCCTTCAAAAACTCAGTGTCCTTGATGACCTAGAAATAGAAGCAAAAACACGCAGTCACAACAATCTATGTGGAATTCCTTGACTCATCTAATAATATCAATAACAGGCATGTAACAGCGACAAAATACAACCAAAAAAAACGGTCACGAACAGGTGTGAGATTTGAACATTTTTCAATCAATATTTTGCTTCATTTGCATGCCTCTAGAAAATTTTCACTCTCACAGTCCACTACTGACCACATTGATGACGTCGTGGAGAAATCGAAACGGAGGTTTCTTAAGTAGCTTGTCCGTAAGGGCCGGCTTTTTCACGTATTTCCCCAACACGTTTTGGGTCTTCTTTATAATGGCAGGATCTGGGTCACCCATTCTGATATCCTCGATTTTAGATGTCTCGACGTGTTTAAAGTACTAAACGTCACTCCTTCTATGTATATTCACGCATTTCGTTTAATTTAACCAAATTCTGGTTCACTTTTACGGATATTTAAGCGAATTGTTACAAGCGAAGTGGTTGCGATTGTAGAACTGTGAGTTGTAAACTTGAGGTTTTCAGACTGCTCGAGGCCAACACAAAAGGAAAATATAAATCCTTGTTGTAGACCAACGGTTACCAGGGAAACGTCCTGTGCTTTCGAACATTGCATCGAGGCTTTCGTTAAGTGATTAGGTACATTTCGAGGCCGCGTTCGAGCGTGCTTTTTATATCACTTGCATACATGCCGCTAAATAGTTGTGCGCCAAAAATAGACCTCGCTTTTCCACCACCCATTATCCAGATGAGTGTGATACTATGCAGAAAACTCTGAGTAGCATTAGCTTCGTATACAATTATGGGAAAGTTGGGGAGGTGTTCGGGGTATCATCACAAACGAAGTGACAGACGACTTACTGGCGAAGAAATCCATTTAAATAATGTGGTTCACTGTAATAGAATTTTCTTGGAAGCTTGTGCCATCATCCACCAGATGGGTTAGTTTTTTTGTTTTGATTTGAACAAAGTTGATTTTGTGTACAATGATTCTTTGACAGTGTGCAAAGAGTGCGTATCATTTTGTCATTTTTTTATGCATTTCAGTTTTGAGTAGAGTGAAAGAGATAGAACCAAAATATTCTAGTACATTTGGTGAAAATGCTAGTTCAATCCAATAGTAGTGTTGCCATGTTGTACAATCCAGTAGTAGTGGTGTTGCCATGTGGTACACTGAAAAATTGCAATAGCAGGTTAGTCACCAAAGTTTTCGAGCCGCTCCGTCTGTCACTTCGTTTGTGGTATCATCCAAGCCATTTGTGGGATAGTTTACCCATGCGGGATACAGTTCGTTTATGGTATGGTACGTTTAACGCACGCACACTAGCAAGAGCAACGCCGTGTATAGTTGTTGATTATTTTCCTCTGACTAATCTAGATAGAACTGGAATTAGGGCGTCACAGTTTTTGTAAACTATGGCTTCTATCGATGATTTCTAGGAACTCAAGGCACGCCCACGCAGACCAACATAACCATCGGATAGTAGAAGTCTTTCCCTACCCGATGAGGATGTTGGTTTGCGTGGGCGGGCCTTGAATTTCTAGAAATTCTCGCGTCACTTTTCAAAAAGTCCTAAGTAACAAATGTAAACAAATCGAGTTAAGCGATACAAACTATTGCTGTTCTGTCATTGTATGTGATACAAAAACATCCATCCAAATTTACTTTCATTTATTTAAGATAATCATTGATCAAAAATTGTCCAATGTACAGATTGAAATGATGGATACATGATTGTTACTTCGGTCATTCGGACTGCCTAACATGATTGGTGCTCATTTTCCAAAGGCGGGGCCAATCTAAAGTTAGGTACTATACTCTGAAATCTGTGAAAGGGAATCTAGTATCATGTAGACAAAACGTCCAATGTAACACTCATTGATTATGTCATTGAGAAAAATCGTCCAATGTAACATGTCCGATGTACAACTCGACTTGTCAAAACGTCATATGTGATTTTTTTTTCTATGTTGTAGCATGAAATTCAAAGCAAAATTGTGATTTTACCGTCTCTTCTGAATTTTAAACGTTTTTATACACTGACTGCATTAAAAATAGAATTGCAAAATGTATTGCTTTTAAACAGTTAAAATAATAATCTGTCGAACTTCAACTTCGATTTTCTCAAAATGGTGGATATTATACATTGGTCTATTTGAAAAGTGACGCGAGATTTCTTGGTTAATCAACCAAAGAAGATCAATTAATAAATCGAGTTAGAATATTGTGTTTGATTCCAAAAACTAGTTGAATTTGAGAAGCACATAAAGGTAATTGAATTTCTGTTCGATTACAATACTCTTAAATTTAATCTAATAAGAACAGGCTTGCAATTGCTCATTACAGCTAAAATGCTAGTTTTCGTAATTATGAAACTATGGAAAACTATAATGATAATTTGTATTAGTAAGAAGCAAGAAGAGGTGGTAAAGTTTGTGTATGACATATAAAATTTGTCAATTTTGCTTTCAGAAGGCCACAACTAACGATTTTATGATCGCTGATTGCTCGCTGCGTTGCT